>NC_068359.1:103035973-103058473 GCF_020536995.1 Dreissena polymorpha
AGACGAGGACGAAATGGACATGACTGAGACAATGACGACGGCAAACGACATGAATGGGACTGCGACTATGACGACGACAAACGACACGAACGGGACTGCGACTATGACGACGGCAAACGACACAAATGGGACTGCGACTATGACGACGGAAAACGACACGAACTTGACTACGAGTATGACGACGGCAAACGACAGGAACGTGACTGCGATGATGACGACGCCATATGACACCGACATGACTGAGATGATCACGACGACATGCGACACGGTCACGACTGAAACGATGGCGACAACATATGACACGGACAAGAATGAGACGATGACGACGACTAACGACATGGACACGACTGAGATGATTGCGACGACATATGACAATGACAAGACTGAGACCAGGGCGACGACATTCGACAAGGACACGACGGAGACGACGGCAACGACATACGACACGGACACGACTAAGAAGATAACGATGATATACGACACGGTCAAGATTGAGACGATGACGACGACATACGACACGGACATGACTGAGAAGACGACATACGACACGGGCACTACTGAGACGATGACGACGACGACAAACGACACTGAAAAGACGACGACGATATACGACACCTACAGGAAAGAGACGACGACAAAGACATACGACACGGACAATACCAGATTGACAGGAGAGGAAAATCCCGTTGAAAGACTTGAAAGAATTCTACACGGAATAGCGGATGTAGACATATCGAGAGAGGCCAAAAACAAAAGGTAAATAATTTTTCATATGTTTTGATTGTAAAGATCACATTTCCCTCGGGAAACATACAATTGCTGATATATGTGGATTTAATCGTTTGTGGTTTATTCGAGATTATCAGTAAGGCTGTAAGACTGCACGTCTATTTATTTTACGCTGTAAAGGTGAATTACAGTCAGTCTGACTCATTCCTTTTTTAAATCTTGTACCCGTTACGATATTGGCTCAGGACTGGTGACTTTGTGAATATGGGCACCGTACTGATGGCTTTGTGAGTACGGGTACAAAACTGATGATTTTGTGAGTACGGGCACATGGCTGATGACTTTGTGAGTACGGGCACAGGACTGATCACTTTATGGGCACAGGATTGATGACTTTGTAAGTACGGGCACAGGACTGATGACTTTGTGAGTACGGGCACATGACTGATGACTTTGTGAGTACGGGCACAGGACTGATGACTTTGTGAGTACGGGCACATGACTGATTACTTTATGAGTACTGGCACAGGACTGATGACTTTGTTAGTAAGGGCATAGGACTGATGACTTTGTAAGAGCACAGGACTGATGACTTTGCTGATTGTTCATTATATGGTGTTAGGTGGAAAACTGTTTACTGTTTAGATTCCAGATCGGAAATGAAGTGCTTGGGATGTCTGATATGAAAACGTTGCATAACCCAAAATGGATAAACGATAAGGTACTTGTCTTCGTTGTAAAACATATTTCAGCAAACTGATATTGTGCAAAGTAAATGATATTAATATATATGTACAACAGTGTTATTTGTAATGAATGTTTTAACATCAATTTTAGTATATGTGTTATTTAAAATAGTTGTAAAATTATTTATTACAGATCATTAACGCCTACCTCCATCATTTAGCTATGGTGCATAACGCAACATCTGGTCATAAGGTATTAGCGTTACCCAGCTACCTGATGACGATGTGGATGGCGGGTAATATGGATACATGGAGGTTCCGGAAGGTAGATTAAATTCGTAAAAGTCGATGAAACAGTATAAACTTAGACCTTTTATTGTTACAGAATGTTTTTAAGACAAGTGGTACAGTAATGTCTTGTTATTCATAGCATACTATAAATGGCATAAATCTATCTATTTCCAATCTTGTGTAATGGTTGTAATTATCATTAAATATAGCTTAAGTTCAGCAATTACATGGTTTCGTATTTCATCGTGTTAAATAGTCTTGAATTGGTACCATGCAAGTCAAGTAGACATATCTTTACAGATCAAGTTCCAGAATTACAAATGGGTTTTTCTGCCAGTGAATATAAACGACAACCACTGGGTGTTAATGGTGGCAGACCTTGACTAAAGAACCTTGTCCATACTGGACTCACTAGGATGGAAGAACCGTCTTCTTCCAGGCTTTTGGTTGTAAGATCATTATTATAATTATTATGTATTCAACACTGTTATATGACTCATGTTTTTAAATCATGCTCACAGATAACTTGTTTCGGCAATAAAATACAAATATCAACAATTTATTCAATTCCATTAATGCGTGTTCTAAACTGTTGCTTATTTTCCAAACTACTAGTTAAGAATGCATGATTAGTATATCATTGAGTATGTTGTTTAAAGAATTATCAAACATAATTGCAAACCTGTCAAATTACAATTAGCTTTTGAAACTTATACATCATTCCAAATTTATGTTTTGTATTAAAGGAAGTTCGCCAAGCGCAGAGATCAGGCCATTCCAGATGACCTGCCACTCGAGTGGTTAACGGGGAGCCTGGTGTCCGCTCGGCAGCGCGACAGCAGTGCTTGTGGCGCTTTTGTTATGCTGGTAATGTGAACACTTAATTTTTCCCAAGTTATTATTTTTTTGTTCAAATCAAATTAAAATGAATACAATATATGTGTTAAGCTTGAATAAAGGTAGGCATGCGGGTTTTAAGTAAGCTTTTTGACGAATCAAACCAGTGTTAGAAATAACTGTTGTTTTTTTATTGATGATACTGAACTTGTACGCAATGTAAAACTAGATACATACATGATATAATCTTATCTGGTTGATGAAATTGACATTTATTGGCAATATTTATGGAGATGTAAAATAAAAGTGTTTTGAATCTGCCTCATATGTCCTATGAGTAACCTATTGATTTTGATGCTTTAAAAAATTTAGTCGCTTAAGGAATATCTTGACATTTCTATAGTATCTGTGTGTATTTTTTTCAGAACGCCTTAGCAATCACAGAAGGCGTCCAACCCCATATGTTGGGCCACCATCATGCGTTGGCCATGCGGAAGTACGTAATGCATGCCATTTGTACTGCCAGCCAGAGCCCCGATGACCCTGACCGCATGTGTGATGCGTTGCCGTGCACGCAGCCAAAGGGGGCGTGCACGTGGATAAACTGCGATGTGTGTGGTCGTTGGGTACATTGTAACTGTGTTAACATAAGCGACCCTAAAAGCATAAAAGACTACGTATGTGTAATCTGCACCGCAATATATACATGACACTGAACTGAAGTGGATTTTTTTTTGCGTAACAACTTTAAATGCATTTTAAGCTCATCTATTTTGTGAAAAAAAATTATGAGCTATTGTCATCACCTTGGCGTCTGCGTTGGCGTCGGCGTCTGGTTAAGTTTTGCGTTTAGGTCCGCTTTTCTCAGAAAGTATCAATTCTATTGCATTCAAACTTGGTACACTTACTTACTATCATGAGGGGACTGGGCAGGCAAAGTTAGATAACTCTGGCGTGCATTTTGACAGAATTATGTGCCCTTTTTATACTTAGAAAATTGAAACTTTTGGTTAAGTTTTGTGTTTAGGTCAATTTTATTCCTTAAGTATCAAAGCTATTGCTTTCATACTTGCAACACTTACTAACTATCATAAGAAAATGTGCAGGCAAAGTTATGTAACTCTGACTGGCATTTTGAAAGAATTATGTGCCCTTTTTATACTTAGAAAATTGAAAATTTGGTTAAGTTTTGTGTTTAGGTCAACTTTATTCCTACAGTATCAAAGCTATTGCTTTCATTCTTGCAACACTTATTAACTATCATAAGGGGACTTTGCAGGCAAAGTTATGTAACTCTGACTGGCATTTGGACGGATTTATGGGCCCTTTATACTTAGAAAATTGAAAATTTGGTTAAGTTTTGTGTTTTGGTCCACTTTAGCCCTAAAGTATCATAGATATTGCTTTCATACTTTGAACACTCGCAAACTATCATAAGGGTACAGTAAAAGGACAAGTTGCATAACTCTGGTTGTCATTTTTACGGAATTATGGCCCTTTTTTGACTAAGTAACTTTGAATATATGGTTAAATTTTGTGTTTCGATCCACTTTACTTCTAAAGTATCAAGGCTATTGCTTTCAAACTTCAAATACTTTCATGCTATCATGAGGTTACTGTACCTGGCAAGTTAAATTTTACCTTGACCTTTGAATGACCTTGACTCTCAAGGTCAATTTATAAAATTTTGCTAAAATTGCCATAATTTCTTTATTTATGATTAGATTTGATTGATACTTTGACAAAACTACTCTTACCTGACATACCACAATAGACTCCACCCAAACCATCCCCCGTGCCCTACCTCCCCCCCCCCCCCCCCATTATCTTTTTTGAAACTGTTAAAAAACACAAGTATATACATATTTTTTGACCTTGTGTTTTCTGTAGATTTAAAAGTTGTTGGTTTGTTGGGTTTTTGCTTTGTTTGTTTGTGATAGATTTTTTTAAAACATTAATTATAAATATAAACTAAAGATGAGTTGCATGAAGTGGGGTAGCACACAACTGGACTAAATTATGAAAGTATTATGTGTTTCCATTTTTTGTTCAAATATTTGAAGTTTATCGTTGAGGGCTATTTTTTTAATTTGGATCTTTCGTTGTTTGAAATGATTTATAAAACAGTTCATACAGCTGAATATGAAATATTTCATTAATATAGTAATGTTGTTCACAGTGTTATTAAATTCTGGTATGTTTAAGGTATTTACATTGCCACTGCAATTTAAAAGAGGCAGTTTTCCTTTTAATTGTTGTTTCTCTAGAAATGTTGTCAATTGGTCCCATAGAGTTTAAATAGGTTTACACTCCCGGAAAAGGTATTCTATTGTTTCACTGTCTACCAAAAAGAATATTGCACATTAATGGTGAATGTGTTTAGTATTGCTTGCATTTCATAAACACTACATTCCTTTTTGAATATTATATGGACTAAAATGAAACAATGTTTAACAGATTATTGGAATCATACTCCAGCCTTCACAAACCTGCCTGGAAAGCAGTTTATCTATTTTTGTTCAAACACTCGTAAAATATATTATAGCTGAATGTTAATTTTGTTGCAAAATGTATTAGGGTCCAATGTTCTTAGGCATGGTTATGACATCACTGTGTTTATGGGACTCAGTGATTGATAATTGTTGTCTGAATGATCATTTTATATATATTCAGCCTGAAACGATTCTCGGCTGCAACATGTTTGTAATTCTTGTAAACAATGCATGCTGTTCAGTGTAATTTTGATGTCATAACTTACATAAAATTAAAAGTTAAAAATATTGTATGTGTATAAAAATGATTATAAATGAAACAAATGACGACTTAGCACTTTTATTGTCAAGTGACGCATCCGCTTCCATTATTTTTATTTTTATTGACTGGTATTGAGACTGTTATGTTAATGCAGCATTACGCAATATTTTCAGTTTTCAAAATTTCACATTTTAAATGTTAACACGAGTCTCATTATTTTATTGACGATATTACTCCTGTAACATTGCCATGAACCCATGTAAAATTATGTTGATATTGTTACGTTGAAAAAGGATGTTAGTTCGTGCATGTGAAATATTTGGATTTCCGCCATCATTTTGTATTAAACACTTTATTTGCACAATGTATGTTATTATTATTATAAACACTACATTTTATAACCTTTTGACCATGCAGCTTTGTTAGTTAGATCAACGAAAGTATATGCGCCCATTTGATGTATTTTTACCAATCAACTAGCTGAAGAATGTAATCTGGTTCTGTTTTCTGATTGTGTATGTGAATGAAATCCTGTGGAATGAGTATTTTTGTGTGAGTTCTTGTTAATGCCTTCTTGGTTTGTTTTGTTGAGTGAATATATGTTAAAAATAATGCATTAAGTAATAAAAAGTAGGATTACTCCTCTTAAATGAAACGTATTTCATCTATGTTTGGTACCGACTATATGCTTTAGCTGTATAATCAGTTTTTTGTGTGAGTTTCTTGTTTCACTCTCTTTATTTTTTTTAGAGTAAATGTACGTTAAAATTAATGCAATATTGATAAGTATGAGTACTTCTCTGAAATATTATAATTACGGTTAATATGTGTGTCCTGCTGTAAATTATTTATTGACAGTACTTAGGTAATTATTATTAAAAAAAATGTGTAACCTTGTGCTTGTAATAATCATTTTTTATATGTCTATTACTGTAGCTATTATATTGATTGTACTAAAATGTTGCCATATGGGTCATTGGCCTTATGAAAATGCTGTAAATAAAATATGAAATCTGAATCCCTTTTTTATATTCTGTCATGTGAACTCTGAAACCTGATATTCGAAATAAATAGATTAATGCCTGTATCGTCTTTCGCGTGTAACATACAGTCGTACGGCCACATTATAAACAAATATAATATTATATATTATTATCAGTATAATCATATAGCCTTTAAAAACAAAAGGAATAAAATCTGATCGTCTACCCATTTGGTTTACAGCGGTAATAAGACAAGAAATTAAAATTCGCGATTGGTTAAAAAAGCATCATAAAATTTATGAATACAAGAAAAACACCGAAATCATGTAACATTCCTAATAATAAAGTAAAAGGCAGTTTTATAACCAATCGGTGAAAGAAAACGCATCAGTACAGCATCTATGGAATACTCTTAATGCCTTAACAAAACCGCGATCTTCAATAAATCTTCCAACAAAAATAAGTATAAATGATACAGATATTGAAAATGTTGAAGCTATCTTAGAAGAGTTTAACAATCATTTCATCAACATTTCTGGTATAGTTTCGAAAAGAAAAAGCTCCAAACGTGGTTTCACTTGGATTAGGATGTCGTTGTTAGAAGAGCACACATTTTTATGATGACTGCTGAGGCAGCACTCTATGTTAGTACACGGAAACGCAGACATATAGGCACTGGGCAAGTGCCATCATAAGAAACCGCCAAACCAACGGGTACATATTATACCATACGAAATGCACATGTCAATATAATAAACTATTTACTTACTTACTTACTTACTTACTACCCTCTTGTTAGAGAATTAGAGCTGAACGATGAAGTGTTCATGACGTTGGTAAGTTATTAATAATTATTAACCAAATCTTGCAATATTGTTATAAAAAGATATACAAAAATCCTAATTATCTCTTTGTTTCATACCGCTATCAGCTAATTTCTCCAACACCACAGTACAGAACGCGGAAACTAGCTGATAAGCCACTCTGGACAGGCTGAATTTATGACAATTAGCATAGTTATATTGATAAACATTCAATGTCCGTGTACTGAGTCCTCGTGCGGGAAAAGCGATTTTTCACCGACGCAATACGCGAACGAAAATTGCGGACGCGAAACGCGGAAACATAGAATCGCTCCAACAGATTTGAAGCAGTTCGTTTTTTTTTGCGGACAAGGACACACGGAACACGGACGCGGAGACATGGAAACCCGGCCTATTCCCAACTAACTAGGTTTTTACTGAGAACATAGTGTCTCGATTTAAGATTGCACATGTCTTCGAGAACCAAAGTTTTTATTCGATATCATAGGTCTTCTCCTGATCCCAAGTTATCATAAAAAGTGCATCAAACGGCGATAGCCTAGGTTCTTATTTGAAAACCAAGGTTTCTACAGACGCTAAATAATCGGTGAAAACCATAGTTTTGATGACGAGAACTTAAGTTATCATCTTTAATACTTAATCCGTGGTTTTCATTTAGGAACCATAGTTCTCATGAGAACCTAGGTTCCCAGAATAAAGCGTCGGATGGCCTTTGGCTCTTAGACGCTAAACATACTTTCAGAAACCTGTGATCTCTTTTGAAAAACTGAGTTTACGCTCGAGAACCCATGTTCACGGCGAGACGACGCAAATAAACACATAGAACTTAGGTTCTCATGAGAACTTAAGGTATCATTTCAGAACCCCGGTTTTCAGTCAGATATTTAACGAATATTCACAACCCTAGGTTCTCAAATCTAGATCAGATAATAAAGCCAAAACAATTTGCGGGAACCTAAGTTCTCGTTTGATATCCAAGGTTTTCACAAGAACTTAGGTTCTCGACAGTTGTTCGCGTCGTTCTCTCGGATATATATTTAATTTTCACGAGAACACAAGATTTCATTTGGGATCATAAGTTCTGGTAAGAACCTAGGTTCTCATTCTGAGAACCTATGTTCTCAGTAAAAACCTAGTTACTTGGGATTATGCGTCGAACCGCCTGTCATACTATAACACGGTGAGATTTGTATACAGTCTCAGTAATGTTTCCGATGCCACGGTTATATCTGTATTTGGTCTTAGTAATGTTTCCTATGACACGGCGGTAACTGTATTGAGTCCCCGTAAAGTATCATATGACACGATGATAACTGTATTGAGTCTCAGTAATGTTTCCGGTGTCACGGTGATAACTGTATTGAGTCTCAGTAAAGTTTCCTATGTCACGATGATAACGGTATTGAGTCTCAGTAATGTTTCATGTGTCACGGTGATAACTGTTTTGAGTCTCAGTAATGTTTCCTATGTCACGGTGATAACTGTATTGAGTCTCAGTAATGTTTCCTGTGTCACGGTGACAACTGTATTGAGTCTCAGTAATGTTTCCTGTGTCACGGTGATAACTGTATTGAGTCTCAGTAATGTTTCCTGTGTCACGGTGATAACTGTATTGAGTCTCAGTAATGTTTCCTATGTCACGGTGATAACTGTATTGAGTCTCAGTAATGTTTCCCGTGTCACGGTGATAACTGTAATGAGTCTCAGTAATGGTTCATGTGTCACGGTGATAACAGTAATGAGTCTCAGTAATGTTTCCCGTGTCACGGTGATAGCTGTGTTGAGTCTCAGTAATGTTTCCTGTGTCACGGTGACAACTGTATTGAGTCTCAGTAATGTTTCCTGTGTCACGGTGATAACTGTATTGAGTCTCAGTAATGTTTCCTGTGTAACGGTGATAACTGTGTTGAGTCTTAGTAATGTTTCATGTGTCACGGTGATAACTGTATTGAGTCTCAGTAATGTTTCCTATGTCATGGTGATAACTGTATTGAGTCTCAGTAATGTTTCCTATGTCACGGTGATAACTGTATTGAGTCTCAGTAATGTTTCATGTGTCACGGTGATAACTGTATTGAGTCTCAGTAATGTTTCCCGTGTCACGGTGATAACTGTAATGAGTCTCAGTAATGTTTCCTATGTCATGGTGATAACTATATTGAGTCTCAGTAATGTTTCCTGTGTCACGGTGACAACTGTATTGAGTCTCAGTAATGTTTCCTGTGTCACGGTGATAACTGTATTGAGTCTCAGTAATGTTTCCTGTGTAACGGTGATAACTGTGTTGAGTCTCAGTAATGTTTCATGTGTCACGGTGATAACTGTATTGAGTCTCAGTAATGTTTCCTATGTCATGGTGATAACTGTATTGAGTCTCAGTAATGTTTCCTATGTCACGGTGATAACTGTATTGAGTCTCAGTAATGTTTCCTGTGTCACGGTGATAACTGTATTGAGTCTCAGTAATGTTTCATGTGTCATGGTGATCACTGTATTGAGTCTCAGTAATGTTTCCTATGTCACGGTGATAACTGTGTTGAGTCTCAGTAATGTTTCCTGTGTCATGGTGATAACTGTATTGAGTCTCAGTAATGTTTCCTATGTCACGGTGATAACTGTATTGAGTCTCAGTAATATTTCATGTGTCACGGTGATAACTGTATTGAGTCTCAGTAATGTTTCCTATGTAACGGTGATAACTGTATTGAGTCTCAGTAATGTTTCCTATGTCATGGTGATAACTATATTGAGTCTCAGTAATGTTTCCTGTGTCACGGTGACAACTGTATTGAGTCTCAGTAATGTTTCCTATGTCACGATGATAACTGTATTGAGTCTCAGTAATGTTTCATGTGTCACGGTGATAACTGTATTGAGTCTCAGTAATGTTTCCTATGTCACGGTGATAACTGTATTGAGTCTCAGTAATGTTTCCTGTGTCACGGTGACAACTGTATTGAGTCTCAGTAATGTTTCCTATGTCATGGTGATAACTATATTGAGTCTCAGTAATGTTTCCTGTGTCACGGTGATAACTGTATTGAGTCTCAGTAATGTTTCCTATGTCACGGTGATAACTGTATTGAGTCTCTGTAATGTTTCCTATGTCATGGTGATAACTATATTGAGTCTCAGTAATGTTTCCTGTGTCACGGTGACAACTGTATTGAGTCTCAGTAATGTTTCCTGTGTCACGGCGACAACTGTATTGAGTCTCAGTAATGTTTCCTATGTCATGGTGATAGCTGTGTTGAGTCTCAGTAATGTTTCCTGTGTCACGGTGACAACTGTATCGAGTCTCAGTAATGTTTCCTGTGTCACGGTGACAACTGTATTGAGTCTCAGTAATGTTTCCTATGTCAAGGTGATAGCTGTATTGAGTCTCAGTAAAGTTTTCTATGACACTGTGATATATGTATTAAGTCTCAGTAGTTTTTTATGACACTGTGATGGCTGTTCAGTCACCGCTGTTTCTTATGGCACACAGACAGTTGTTTAGTCACAGTTATACCAAGTCGCCCAGTGAATATTTGTGTGATAATTGATCACGAGATCTTCGCTACTGTCATATACACGCCCCGTTGCTTTTTATAGGGAAGTTGACAGTAACTGGCATAGGTATGAGCACTTAATACAAATAATTCCACTGATATAATATAAACACGACGACTAATATCTGAAGTGTCACCATCAACGTCTGCTTTCTAAGAACTGACATTATCAATATTTTATTTTTTAGGGCGTGACTATTAAACAAACGTGTGGTTATAACTTGAAACATATGATATTGATGCTAATTTATTTCTGTCGATCACTTTATTGACCTTTTATTGAATCAATGCTATTTCAATACGGTTAAGCCGCTAATATGACACACACACATAAAAATGATAGCATTTTATTAGCAATTGGCATATGCGACATGTTAAATAGTTTTATTCAACATATTCAGCTTTATTCATCGTAATATAGTAATAATTTTATTTAAAAAAAATCATATATATATAGAACTTTTATTTCGACAAATACATATTTACACAGTTTAAATAGGCTGTTATGGTCCGTGTTCAACACATATCATATCATTCATATATTCGTAACACATGGTGTTGCATAAAAAACGTTATGGTTGAATAACAATAATGTTCTGATACAAATCCTACATATCGCCTCCACTAGAAATTCAAAATCAATTTTCTAAAGAAACATACAGTATTTACACAGCATATATTAATTTGATATTTCAATATTTCTATTTGAAAAGCATGTTCTACAAAAAGTGTCAATAAAAAATAACACTTTCAAAATCATTAACACAAATTCGTTTTACGTAGAACGTAAACTAACATCTCACTGTACATCCAACATCAAGTTCAAACAAGGGCTGTTTGTAATACATGCATGCCCCCCATGTTGGCTGTCAGTTGTAGTGGCAGTCATTGCGTGAATACGTTTTTTGTCACTGTGACCTTGACCTTTGACCTAGTGACCTGAAAATCAATAGGGGTCATCTGCCACTCATGATCATGTACCTATGGACTTTCATGATCCTAGGCATAAGCGTTCTTGAGTTATCTTCCGAAAACCATTTTACTGTTTCAAGTCACTGTGACCGTGACCTTTGACCTAGTGACCTGAAAATCAATAGGGGTCATCTGCGAGTCATGATCAATGTACCTATGAAGTTTCATGATCCTTGGCCTAAGCGTTCTTGAGTTATCATCCGGAAACCATCTGGTGGACGGACCGACAGACCGACCGACATGTGCAAAGCAATATACCCCCTCTTCTTCGAAGGGGGGCATAAATATCAAATTTCAAACAAACTGTATGTTCTTAATTCAAATACTCAGAGCGCCGGTCATGATAAATGCAAATATTTGCAAGATCTTATTTCCTGGAATCAACTAACATCACATTTTCCTAACATCACATATATCCCATATCATGATGTAATATTAATATTATACTTTTGGTAAACACATATCACCTATCATGATGTAATATTCATATATTTTATATTACATATAATAATGTTATATTCACATAACATGATGCAATATTCATAGTATATTACGAAAACATAAGTACACTAATTCCAAGGTGATGAGACTTGAATAAACTGTTTCATCAATGACACTGTTATCATCAATAATGGATCTATCTTTTACATGCATATGATCCTACCACACTAATATTATACAATATGTATACATCACCATGTGTTAAAAACGATTTCTATTTTTATAAATCCCTGTGTACATAATTTAAAATTTATCTGTAGTCATGTAATACACGTATGACGCTTAATACTTTGTCTTTATGGTGTCTGATAATTATTTATGCCTATATTTGCAATGCAGAGACCCCAGTAACACCGACAACGATTGCAATTTTGATATACCGACAAGTGAATCAGGAAACTGATAGTGAATTATAGCTTATGCTATACAATAAACGATATAAATATTAATGCATTATATAATGTGCTTTTCTCAGTTCGAAGGCTTTGCTTACATACAGCTAGGTTTCGTAATATTTCACACATATCTTTTGTAATCAGCTCGACAGTTTTAAACATATTTGGTCTATGACAGTAATAATGCTTAAGATTTTTACCTCGTACACTATCATATAGCTTACACTCAAAAAGAAAATGAAATTCGTCCTCTTATTACATTTGTTACATAGCCTTTGTTCCATTGGCGTTCTATTCCATCTACCTGTTTCAATATTTAATCTATGTGATGACATACGTAACTTTGTAAGAGCATTTCTATAGCATTTAACATTTACATGTTTAGGTTATGGTTAAAATTCGAAATTACAGAAAGTGTTATAGAATATCGCTTGAGATGAATTTTCCAATTTACTATGCCAATCCTGTACAAATATGTCCTTTACACGCTGATTTTTAAATACACTAATTAACTGGTTATTGTTTCCAACACTCTGTTGCAGCCATACATGATAGAAACCTAATCTACACAACGTATCTTTAACAAGTGAAGCCCAGTTTTGTTTACGTGGTTATAATCAATATCATTTAACATAGTATTGTAAATACATGACAAATATTTTCTATCACTACAGCCAGTGATCTTCAACCAATATTTAATAATACAAACAAGCCTTTGGGAATGTAAATCCATACGGCCAAGATCACCATAAATAAAATCATTTTGAGTGTTACATTTAACAACTTATACAGACTTGCAAAACTTTGTATGCACTCTTTCAATCGGCGTTGCTCGAGTAAATCCCCAAATCTCAACACAATAAAACAGTATTGATTAAACCATCTTTTCAAAGAGATCTAACATATGTTCAACGGTAATATAAACGTAACTGTACGGATATTTTCTGAGTTTAAATATCGCTTTAAGAGCCTGACCGGACAATTTCTCATGTGATTCCTTGAATGAACCTCATAATGTTAAATATTAAACCGAGATAAGAATACTTATTCACAAGTTCTATGTGGTTTCCATCATAATAAAAGTTTAGATTATTTGGAAGTCTACCACCTTTTCTAAATATAATAACTTTGGTTTTCTCTCTATAAACAGTTAATTTCCATCTGTTACAATATGTTGATAAAAAATCTAGATTTTTTTTGCAGTTCTTCTGCAGAATTTGCAAAAATCACAATGTCATCTGCATACATTAACAGAAAAATCTTAAGAGTACCAATATTAACACCTTCAGCACCTTTTAAGAACAGTTCAACTTCTAGGTCATTTAAATACATAGCAAAGATAAAAGGACTTAAACACTCTTATATATGACCAAGAACATTTGGTGGCACTTTTAGAAGAGCTATTTTTACACAACACATAAACATATTTGTTTGTGCCAAAAGTACAAGAAACGCCCTTTCTTGTGTAAATCAAACATACATTGTTAGTTGTGGATAGCCAACGTCCTACATTTTAGCACGTATTGTTTCTCCCACTTTGACTACACCTTTTTAATGTAAAATTGCAGTGCCACAAAAAGAATTTCAAACTCATCAAAAAATGAACGGGCGTCATGTAAGATAAAGATGATTTTAATTTTTTCAATTTCGCATTATTTTGTTCAACAATCTGGGTGTTGATCCGTCGTATGAAGGGGTAGTCTAATCCCTTGTAGCCAATTGCACAGGCTGAAAAGGTAAAAATGTTTAGTCAAATCCACTTCATTTCTAAGTTCTATAGTATAAAAATGTATATTTGAGTGTAATAACCTGACATTAGAGTTTCAGATAACGATATGTTCTGTTTACAATGCAGAGTATAGACATATTTAAGAATAGAAGCATGGCTTACCAGTATGGTTATCCCAATGCAATCCATCCACAACCATTCTTGTATGAGAGAAGAAAACTGGATCCCTGTTTAAGGCATACTGATGAAGATTGCACGCATTGTCGTAAATAATGATTTCTGGTGCCCCTGTAACAATAATTGAATGTAACCAAACAAATTGGTACCTTCTATTTTTGGATTTTTCAGGATTGCAATACTACATTTATTATATTTTGGCAATACTACATTTATTATATTATGGCAATAAGTATGCATTGTGCTATTTTATGCCAGAATAAAGATATGTTATGTTATTTATGAACATACTCATTTCACATACAATATCGGTAGTCATTACACATAAACCATCGAGTTTGTTTTTAACTTGGTAGAGCACCATATTATATGTGCACATCCGAGGATCGTGATGTGGGGCTTTATTATGAATTTTTTTTAACTGTCACTCTTACCCAACTTCTGCTTCAAATAATGTGTTAACTTGAAAATACAATAAATACTTTGACTTAATTAGTAAATACAATTATACATATATATACATACATAATATCTATCTCCGAAATCAACACAGGTTGAAAGTTATATTAGGTCAATAAAATAAATGATTCGAATACACAGCATTCTTACTTTCAAATCTTGTTTTAAGGAAAGTAAAAGGCCTGTTTGGGGATTCTGCACATTCCATCACCTCGAATCCATAGCAGATTCCTAAAATGTTGTAATTTATAGCACTCATTTAGTTGAGTCACTCGCTGTGACTAGTGAAATGTTGAATATAATATATAATAATAATCAAACATTGATAAAAATAATTATTCCCGACAAAAGCTATGCGGTAAAACATAAATGTTCTATATAAATCATTTTAAGCTCATAGTTTTAAAAGCAATGAACAGTTTGATTCAGAGTGTTTGTGTTTGCAGAGTACTTATGATGTTCGCATATCGATCAAGAGTTTGTCTTTCCGATCTTTGCTTCAAAGCCTACGTAAGTTCTCGGTTATTTCCAAGGAAACAGACGCGAGTATCTCCATACACTTAGTAGAGTACTTTGCCTGTATTTTATGAACCTATTCATTATTGTTTGAAGGTTATGATGAAGAGGGCTTAGTGAGCGTACATACAAACCGACCGATCTAGTGACCCATCAACGACAAACAGCATTTGAAAACATTCTTTGATGTGGATAATAAATGTTAGCATACATTTGACGTATATTTTCACAATGTTATTAACATCTTGAATAGAAACACTTTATATATTTAAAAACAAAAACATTATACATATCTGCCAGAAAGTTTGGAAGTCTGCTTTTCCAGAAGTATGTCCTCATCGCTACATAAAAAGTTTTTTTTAAAAGACAGGCATGTGCCATCAAAAAGCATGGTGACCGGTGATGGACCACATTCACGACACGTAAAATCCGCTTCAAAGTCAATGTCCATCAACTGCAGATAAGCGAACCACGTCTGTCGAAAGTACATGTACGAGAATATTCGGGCAAATTGCGTGTTCCCGTTATCGGATTGATGTTGCAGCCAGACGTTGTAAAAGGAGAACATTGTTGATCTACAATAATGGTATATGTTGCTTTAACCGTTATATCAACAACCAATACGTATATAGATAATATATACTCTTGCACAGAACTCAGCATTAATATTAATTAAGCATCATTATTAATATTAGTATAAGTATTATTATTATTATTATTATTATTATTATTATTATAAGTAGTAGTATAAGTATTAGTAGTATTATTAGTAGTAGTTTTAGTAGTAGTAGTAGTAGTAGTAGTAGCAGCAGCAGCAGCAGCAGCAGCAGTAGTAGTAGTGGTAGTAGTAGAAGTAGTAGTAGTTAAAACGCTACGTCCAACCAGATCTAAACTATGTGAAAAATCTTCACAATTAAACTTTGAGAGTGCGAACAGAAGCGTTACCTCGAATACAGATACTGAAACATGAAATCCCTCAGCACTTCGTAGTGGATGAGAAATCGCCCCATGTTCAGCACACAGTCTTGTTGCCCATCATAACATGTAACGGAACTGCAACCGGTTGCCACGCATATCCTCTCGTACACTTAAAAACAATGGTTTGATTTAACAAGATGTATTTTTTTAATCTAGCTTACAGGTTACACACTTATATTACTACATTGGCACTGGTACTAAGAACGGCATTTTTGTAATAATTTTTATCACAATTAGAAGGAAATGCACATGAGGAGCATTTTTTAATCCAATAAAACCAAATACAACATTACGATTTAGATTCATTCTAGTAATCACTCACCTTGAACAGGGACACACTCGTACTTCGAAAGGAATGTAGACACATGTTCCACTGGTTTGAGTTCAAATTGTAAATTTTGGCAAATCATACATTTCTTTTGATGCCTTGGTAACACTTGACGAATACCATCATTTATTGGATACAGATCGGAAGATCGGTTATTTATGGCGCAATTATCCAATATAAAGGGGATCTTATGAGAGGAAAAGCACTTGAGTTCGTAATTATTTTTGTTGCTCATAATATGAATTTCACAATGAATTTTATGCACGCATTCAGACATATCTTCTACTGATTGGTTCAGCAGTTTATTTACAAATTGCGTGTGTTTGCAGCTGTTACCATTTTTGCAAGTTAGACACTTTAATGTACCGAAATTTGTCCGTAAAACGGAGTAACTTCCGTCAACACGCACAACATACTTGTTGTCCAAAAATGGAACTATGTGTTCATGTGACTCATCTAACTGAAATAACAAAACTGAATCATAAAATATGAATAAAATTAAACAATAACACTGAGTGCAAAAAAGTTTAAATGTTAATGTCAAACTACAAACCATTATTTTAAAGTATGTATATATCCAGTAGTGCAATTCATGCATTTTCCACAGTCCCAGTCAAAACTAATGGAAAATATTACGTTAAATGAATCGGAGTGTCTATTTATTTCAATACCATACTTTAGGCGAGATACGACTGCTGACGAAAATTACTAGGTCAGTAATGAGTAACAAGTACCTCTTTTCCATATGCGATATTGCTAGCATAGTCATGTCCACATGCATCTGCAATTACAGTTATCGTGACGGATGTAAGCTAACAAATTACCGGTATATACAATGTAATACAAAACATGTATATTATTTATTATAATATGAAAGTAAAAAAAGGTGAAACTTCAGCTGCCCCAGCAGCACAGCAATTCCATTCTCAACCCCGTCTGGGGTCGTTTCATTAACGATCGTACGAAAATTTTAACTCACGAGATAATTTTGTAATCTTAGTAAGTAGTAGAACTATCCCACCATTCTCACCAAATATATACGACGCTAGATATGCCAATGTTATTTATTAAGAACTGAAAATTCTTTATCATATGTATGGACTTTAGCAATAACTCATCTTCGAAAAATGTATCGTATCATAAATGTGTACTACGATGTTTATTAAAACATTCCCCAGGTCCTTTATTTACATGTGACTAATTGCCGAACGGCACAGCACAGCACACAACTTCACACATAGCAAATAAAGTTGAATACAGCTTGGGCACCGCCTTGGAACGGTCAATGCTAAGCATGAAGAATTATTTTATATAGCATAATTGTCTTTTTCAATATTTCAATATAACTTCAGTCATTTACACTTAATTACATTTGTGCATTCGACTGAACACTGTAAGTTTACAATACCTTTAAGGACAGGACAATCTTCCAGACCGGCTCTATTTAGATATTCTTGGACGATGATTTTCACGACAAAGATATGAACACATTCGGGATGTAATCTGTCTACCTCTGATAAAAGCAACATAATTATACATCGATTAACATTCAATATACAATATAAACACGCAACATAAAATGCAACCAGCAACCAAATTGGTTATGTTCACTTACATAATTAGGAATTGAGGTCGGCGTAACTTGTTGTTATTTGCTTTATTTTAATGTAAATACCATTTTGCACACTTCAAAAACAAGGAAACCAAGTAGCAAAATTCTTTAAATATGATGGAGTTAAACCAACATGCTTAAAACAGGTATACACATTCTCACAGTGAAATAATCTTTAAATGAGATTAATAGTCAGCACTAAAATGGGGTCGGTTAAGGGGAAAAAAAACACTAGATTTATGCCTAACATTTTAAATGTGCAAAAAATGTGGCACGAGTACGAGTGTTTTCGCGTATTTATTTTATCCTTTGCATTGTTTTATAGAGAAATATCAGTGAAATAAAACTGGTATTTCACTGTTTTCACAGCGAAAATTATCCAGTTAAACTCTTTGACAATGTCAATAAACGGTGAAAAAAGCATAAAATAAAAAGATTTTTTGGGGGATTCGATGGAATATCAATTTTATTTCACACGTGATCATAAAAAATACATATTTTCATGGCTGCACCACTCGTGAAAATATTATTTTTTATGACCACTCGTGAAATAAAATCGATATTCCACAGAATCCAATAAATATCCTCTATATATACAGCCAGCGTTTGCTTACCTGGAGTGGGCGTTTCAAAATTATCAACGAATTGTGTCCTGTCTGGTGAACATGTGCATGTGTAGCATGATCCTTTGCGATTTACAATCACTGGGGAATTTGCCTGTAATAAATAATATCTGGAATAAACAGTAATGTTTTTGACTTTGTTGTCAACACCAGTAACACAAACTAGAATAAAACACACAAGTATCTCACAGCCTAATAAGTTACGGTACAATTTCTTAATCATCTCAAAGCCATCGATAAATAAATTAAACATACATACTGCACTTGAAAACGAAATTGAATTGTGACAATATATTATTAAAATGTTTTGACTTGAGAAAACAATGTCACCTAGCGGTTTAAAACAGTACGCTGAATTAAAAAAACTACCTTTATGAATTTTGTGTGCTCGTCGCAGTCTAACAGAACGAATACATCCAGAGATTCGTTTACGGGCATATATGAACCCGTTGACTTGATCAAACTATAATATTGTTCGGCTTCTGATGGCAAAACTGGTAATGTTATGGAGCCGGAAAATGCAGGACTTTCTTGTGTATATTTAGCAGTACGTCCATTCTTGGTCTAAACAGTGATTATACAAAATAGCGTCATAAAATTGTTAAAATGTGAAAGGTCGGACAAAATATTATGATACTGTTATGCTGAGTGACCATATTAACAAAGACGAGTGAATTAAAGCTCAAGCAATGGACA
Organism: Dreissena polymorpha; assembly: GCF_020536995.1. Classification (NCBI taxonomy): domain Eukaryota; kingdom Metazoa; phylum Mollusca; class Bivalvia; order Myida; family Dreissenidae; genus Dreissena; species Dreissena polymorpha. Next base: position 103,055,615 of record NC_068359.1, read on the forward strand.
AACAATTTCTTTCATAGCATACTCCGTGTAAACGCGAGTGAAGTAGTGAAGAGTTCGATTGAACATGTTTACCTGAGCAGTTGCATACGATGTCCCTTGCATTTGCCTGGCACCTAATGATCCAACTCGGGGAACTGTGCCTGTACGGCTTGATGTTGGCATCGCAAAAGAGTCATACTTCAAAGTTCCAGCAAGAGAATATGGATTGCTATATACATATGCTCTCTTTCTTGACTTCTTAAAAATAAGTACTTGGTATAAGGCACAATTGCATTCAGATAACCACTACGTACAAAGCACTGGTAATATCAATACGAATGCTTCTTTAGGAAGGTTATAATCGAAATAATAAACAAAGCCTGTCATAAAACGTTGTAACTAAACAACAGTATGTGCACCATACCATATTGCAAAAACAAAAAACGAATATATCATTATTAACTTTCAAATGTTATTTCAATAACGTTTTATTCTGTGGAACCATACCGATTTTGATTCTGCCATCTTTCTCGCGTACTCACGACACTAGAATAAAAAACAAAGACCAAACACATTAAAGAAACAAAGTGCGGGGAGTGAATTACAAACTCCAAAGAAAACTATATACGCTGCCTGTAATGAATTACAAAACCCTGTGATAACTACACAGGCTGCATGTAATCAATTACAAGCCACAGTGATAAATACACAGGCTGCATGGAGTGAATTACAAACCCCGGTGATAACTACACACGCTGCATGGAATCAATTACAAACCCCGATGCGAACTACACAGACTGCATGAAACGAAATACAAACCCCGTTGACAATACAAAAGCTGCGTGGAATGAATTACAAACCCTGGTGATAACTACACAGGCTGCTTGGAATGAATTACAAACCATGGTGATAACCACACAGGCTGCGTGGAATGAATTACGAACCCCGGTGATAACAACACAGGCTGCATTGAATGAATTACAAACCCCGGTGATACCACTATACCCCGTGGGACATCAATTATACACCCCGGTGATAACAATACAAACCACGGGGCATCGATTATACGACCCAGTGATAACAATACAAACCACGGGGCATCGATTATAAGGCCCGGTGATAACAATACAAACCACGGGGCATAATTTATACACCCTGGTGATAACAATACAAACCACGGGGTATCGATTATACAGCCCGGTGATAACAATACAAACCACAGGGCATCAATTATACACCCCGGTGATAACAATACAAACCACGGGGCAACGGTTATACATCCCGGTGATAACAATACAAACCACAGGGCATCGATTATACACCCCGGTGATAACAATACAAAACACTGTTTAAAACAGTGATATACCAGTTTTATTTCCCTGATATTTCTCTATAACCCACTGGAAAGCATTAAATAAAAACCACGGGGCATCGATTATACACCCCGGTGATAACAATACAAACCACGAGACATCAATTATACACCCCGGCGATAACAATACAAACCACGGGGCAAAGGTTATACACCCCGGTGATAACAATACAAACCACGGGGCATCGATTATCACCCCGGTGATAACAATACAAAACACTGGGCATCGATTATACGGCCCGGTGATACCGGTGATAACTATACAAACCACAGGGTATCGATTATACACCCCGGCGATAACAATACAAAACCACGGGGCATCCATTAAACGGCCCGGTGGCAACACTACAAGGCTAGATTGAACTTTACCGGTACGCAGTTGTTTACCACCATCGACAAAGCAGGGGCTTGGGAGCGGTAGCCCCTGATACCAAAGAAATATATAGGATAAAAAAGGATTTTAAGGTTTTGCGTTAGTTGTTATGTTTAAGGTGTTAAGGGTTAGGGTACGCTGTTTTATGTTAAATGTTGCGTGCCGGTAAAGTTCAATCGTCCCCACTACAAACCACGGGGCATCGATTTTACAGCCCGGTGATAACAATACAAACCATGGGGCATCGATAATACAGCCCGGTGATAACAATACAAACCACCGGCATCGTTATACGACCCGTTGATAACAATACAAACCACGGGGCTTCAATTATACACCTCGGTGATAACAATACAAACCACGGGGCATCGATAATACGGCCCGGTGATAACAATACAAACCACCGGCATCGATTATACGACCCGTTGATAACAATAAAAACCACGGGGCTTTGATTATACACCCCGGTGATAACAATACAAACCACGGGGCATCGATAATACGGCCCGGTGATAACAATACAAACCACAGGGCATCAATTATACACGAGGCATTGATTATACGGCCCGGTGATAACAATACAGACCACGCTTATATGAACAACAGCAAAATTTTTAGGCACGCAGCTAAAGTATTAGTTTTTTGGATCTAATTAAGCTAATTTAGTTAAAATAAATGTGATTGACACGCTGTGAACTTATTTGTTTCATTCAGTGTTATTTTCTCGTTTGTGTGTGTTTATTTAAATCTTACCGGGTGAGGTAACTTGATATCAAAGAATGCACTGTTAAGGTTCATGTAAAGTGTAAAAAGGCGTATTCTTCACATAGAAATACTTCAATAAATATTATGGCAATAAATTCAATTTATAAGTCAATAGCCTCGTTAACACTTGTAGAACATATAAGAAAATGCTATTAAAAAAAAATATGATGCAAAATGTTGCTTTTGAAGAAATATACAGCGCATGCATGAAATTATCAAAATAACAAACGGAGTTAAATTGAACAAATTCCTTTGGTCAAAATATTGTATACACTTAATGTTAGGTACTACAAATAAAAATTCCACACAACACACACCAACAATCCTAAAATAAGGAAAAGAAAAACATAAAAAAAATGTCAAAAGTTAA
>NC_068359.1:103065973-103126709 GCF_020536995.1 Dreissena polymorpha
ACGATTTATGCCTATCTTACGGAGGAGTCCGAAGATAACCGATGTTTTAATATTGGGACAGATTTGACTTACATTCCGATTAAGATAATGTATCAGCCGTGTAGGGCCTATCGTCTCAATATTTGCCCACAATGTGAATCCCGTATCAACCGTGTACTTGAAGATAACAAGAAGTCGTCTAGTACCTCCACAGATTGTTATCTGGGAGTTTTTGATTTTGCATTTTGTTATGAATTAATATCCGATGACAAGTCAACACCCTTCTAGAGGTACTTGGTATGGTTAAAATACTTTGTATGTGCGCTTGTTTATGATATAATATCCGATGACAAGTCGACACCCTTCTAAATGAACTTGGTATAGTTAAAATACTTTTATATGCGCTTGTTTATGGACGAAAAGACACCGATGAGTGCGATGGTTGGCTTACAGCCTTCGACTTAGACGACAAAAAACTAGATAAACAATGATAATTCAAAACTTATTAAGTTTTGAACTACCATTCTGTTAAAAATACTGCTGTAATTGAAATGGGGATCTACATAATACATAACACTACGCAGAGCAAACTTGCTTTATTCTTTGTTTAAAGACACAGCAGCGAATATATTATAATTATTGTGAAACACCAGCAACCGATACTATATTTACAATCAATTGAACTCACTAACCGAACAAAAAAAAAACAGTGCATAATTTATAAAATCGATGGGTATAACCTAAAGACTTAATGACAAGTGTAATTTGACTTTTTTTGTTAAACTATTGTACAAAAATTGATTAAAATTCGCCCGCAGTTAACGTATTAACTCGTATTTCATCTTTACTATAAACTTAGTATTTTCGGTAGAGCTAAAATAATTCAAGTCCGGTCTAGTATCATATGTATAGAGAGTACACATGTTTGTCATAGATAATCAAGTGATATAACATAATATACTCGAATGTGATAGATGGCTCGGCAAGGCCCAGGCAGGTTCGGCTTAATTGTTGTTATCAAGTACCAGATTACAGATACATGGCGATTGTTGTCCGAGTCACCCAGGAGTTACGCATACTCCTAAATATATTATTGCAACGAGATACCCATATATGGCGAACGCTGTTTCAGTTCGTTACCATATATGGTATTGGTCTAATTTGTTATTGATAATGTTTGTGATAAGGAGAATCATATTTAACGATATGAAATCAAAGTGAAATTAGTAGGTGTCTCTCGCTCAGTGTTGAAGGAGTTCGTATAAGGTTTGTTCTAAAATTTGTATAATTTGTTTATGAGGTAATTTCAAGTTATGTTATAAAGTAAATATTTAATATAAGCAATATTTAACAAATTCGCAAATACGAATCAATACACATTTCTGACCAAGATGGACGACCGATGAAATTAAATCGGGAGGAGAGTCAATTATATCAAAGATTCTTTTCAAATAGTGCGTTTCAAGTAAGTGTAATTGTTATGGAGATATTATGAAAATGATATATTTTCATTAATTTTATTTTATAAGATCATAACTCTTATTGATCGCATGCTATGCGCGCAGAAAGTTAGTATTTTTCCAAAATCTATAAATAGCGACTCATGGCATTGACATGTTCATTTTGAAATACGCATAGTGTCTTTGTGGGGCTGTATTGACGCAATTCAATGCTCGGAGTACCTTACATATAACTTGCATATACTGTTGGTGTTTTTATTTGGTGCATTTGTGTTTTTTTAATGAAATTGAGAATTTGCCATACCTTGCAATATTTTTGATAATAATTACACTATTACTACCATTTGTGAGTGTTTTTTTTTTAATTGTGTACATATATGGAATAAAAATGTGATTATTGCAACCATATGTAAATTTCATTAACTTATTTTGGGTATAACTGATCATTTTTATATTTTAAAATTTCATCTATATGGGGTCATTTTGGGACTTTACATGAACCTTAACAGAGGGAGATATAGAATACTTTTATTTACGATCTATGCACCGGGATAATCACCGTCCCTAATGCGCATGTGCAAAAGGTTGAAATGCACTGAATTGTTGATGGCTACATCGAACTAAATTTGTATTAATATAATCTGAATTGAAAATACTGATTTAAAATAAATATTTATGCATCTCAACCTGCGTTATATTGTTTTTTGTATGCATGATTACATTTAACAACGATGGTTTATCTTTGTTAATTGTTTTAAGATACCTATATATATATATATTTATATAAACAACTTACCCCAACTTTAATAGTTGTTTGCGACCTGAACTGCGCCATTTTTACCTCTGTTAACAGTGCATTCTTTGATATCAAGTTACCTCACCCGGTGAGATTTAAATAAACACACACAAACGAGAAAATAACACTGAATGAAACAAATAAGTTCACAGCGTGTCAATCACATTTATTTTAACTAAATTAGCTTAATTAGATCCAAAAAACTAATACTTTAGCTGCGTGCCTAAAAATGTTGCTGTTGTTCATATAAGCGTGGTCTGTATTGTTATCACCGGGCCGTATAATCAATGCCTCGTGTATAATTGATGCCCTGTGGTTTGTATTGTTTTGGCAACAGGCAATAAGCAAGATGGCCGACAACGCGAAAACACGCAAACGCAAGCCAAACTGGTCGTTTAAAGAGAAAATGTGTTTAGTGGATGAATGTGTTGCCAAAACAATAGTCTGTAAGCTGCCTGGTGATAATGACACACAGGAACAATTCTGGGTGGCTACCTGTGAGAAGTACGAATAGTAAATGTATTTTCATTAAATAGTAAAATATTTTATCGATTGTGTCCTACAATCTTGTCGCGAAAATGCTCCTTATTTTGACATTTGTAGTCCTATTTAATATTGTACCAAATAATTAAGATCTAAATATGCATTTTTATATTTATTTTCTATGTAAATGTGATCTATATATAATATTGTTACAAATACTGTAAAACCAAAATCACCTCTTGACGCTCAGAACGTTGATTTACATAATGGACCAGCGTGCGTGTGTATTAAGATTTTTTTTTAAATATTTCCGTTCTATAACTATCACTCACTTTCAGGGTGAACACAATTGGCCAGAATGGCCGCAATGTAGAGACAGTAAAGGAGAAATGGAATAAATTAAAGGTATATCAACTTATGAAATCTAATGTATCTTACCACAATTTAATTATAAAAAATCACCCTGTCAGTTACGTGTGAGGTTTTATAAATGAAAGACATGTTTATTTGGTGTAGATATACAGTTTGTATATATTGTTACTTTCATAATTTTCTTAGGATGACGCGATACTGAGGCATCAACTCAGACGCGGCATAATCAATCTAACGGACTCGGAGCAAAAGGTACAATTTGTACTTGTTGTTTTGAATTATTTATAAAAGCAATTTGCAATTAATCTTAGCGAATTAGTACGGATTTATTGTTGTCGTTATCGTGTGTGAGTGATGTTTTCTATTGAAGATAGTAGACGCACTGAATAACACAGACACCGGTGAAATTACGTTGCCCCTCAATTCATGTATGTAATTATTTTTCACATATTCTTACATAGTTATAATATACATTACTTATATTTATGTATAAAGTATCGATTCATCAATTATTTGGTTCTAATGTGAATGTTTGAATTTGAACATGTATGTACTTTCCTTTCAGTGGCTCTACAAAAAACAAGTCTTAATGAAGAGACCTCATCAAGCACAATACTTGAACACGCGTCGGTAAAAAATTAAACTATTACACCGCATAGAATTGGTACATTCAGTGGTGCATAAATTTACAAAACACATAAACTAAATCAGGTTCAACACTATGTATCATAGTTGACAGATAAAGTATAAATTTAATAATGTGTCATGAAGTTCATTTATAATGAAGTTACTTAGTGACAGATACATTTCACATGTTATAAATGCATCAAATATGAAAATCCTTTATAAAAATAATCAAATACTTTCATTTCTTCGGAACATATTTGTGTTATTGAATGAACAAGCCTGCATGTTAATTAATATCTCACATAACTTCAAATAAAGAAACACAAAAACGCACAAACATATATTAATCGTGCGTACTAAGATAAATAAAGTTTTTATAGTGATTTATTTACAATATTTTATAGAAAAATGGTCAATTGAATTCGACAATACCAATGGTTAAACACAACATCTGTATAATAATTTTAGTAATAAAAGACATGTAATTGTTCATTACTTTGAATTGTAGAAATACATTTTCAAATATATATTAGCGAAATTAACATATTTGATGTATATATTTTTTCAAGTGTCATATTTATTAATATATAAACGTTATAGGAAAATCCGCCGAATAGCTCATGTGAGACCAAGTCAGAAGAGCCGGTATTTGAAAGACAGATGTGAGTTTCATAAAAAATAAAGATTAACTTACTAAGATGTACGATCATGAATTTGTAATTATGTATCATAATTCTAGATTTTGTGTACACATACATTTAAAAATAAAACGTACGATTAATTATCATTTCAAATATGGAGCTATTTATTTAAACAGAACCGAGGCTTCTGTGCAGTATGCAAAGTACATGTTCTTCAAAGAACAAACAGAAAAAGCACGATTAAAACAGATTCTGATCCAACAGCAGATAAAAACGCAACAAGCTCTTGAGAAGTACTTACTGTTGGAAAATGAAAAAAAACTTCGTAAGATTGTGCTGGACACTGTTACTGAACAGTAAGTCAAATTACTATATTAGTATTTAAACTTACTTAAACCTATTTTACGAAATTATACGAGCTTATAACACGAGCTTATGTCTCTTCTTCCAATTTTTATATCCTTGTACTTGTAGTCAACATTCAAAAAGTATTTGTAAGTAAAGTGAGGTAAACAAAAACAATTAGTTTATGCATATCTCTTAATGTTTAATTGTTATCATTTTTAGCATTACTTTGCATAACAAATAATTTAAAACTTTAATTTCATTTTCAGATAGGGTTCCATTCCTTGGTCAGTGTCCATAGATTGTTGGACTAACATGTTTTTTCATATTTCCAAGATGAACAATTACGGGAGAAAAATGTATTTTCCCTTTGTTATAATATCAAAACTGCTATATTCATATAACTGACATGACTAAATATTTAAAAATTGTGTCCTTAATGAAAATAATAAACAATCAGAACGACCAAGATTATATTGTCAATATTAACTCTCTTGCAAAGATTTTAACACTAAAATGGGTAGGGAAATGCATTTATAAAACAAAAATTGCATTAATCTAAGGCACCATTTTTATCAGATATGCACCTGCAAATGTAAGCAACAATGACATATGTACCCACTTTTTATACTAGATGCTTCTAAGGCCCAAATTCTCCCTGATGCGTTAGACGCACAATAATCAATTAAAGGGAAATTCTTTATAAATACGTTTTCATTGTTTTCCAACACATAATTACATGCAACGGTCTTATATTTGCAACATTATTTTCAGTTTGTTAACTTTAAATGTCTGTTCACCTGAAGCTTTTTAACCAGGTTTTCCAAGGGAAAAAACTGGTTATTAGATTGGCGAATGCGGGCGGGCTGGCTGGCTGGCTGGCTGGCTGGCTGGCTGGCGGGCTGGCGGGCAGGCGGAACAAGCTTGTCCGGGCCATAACTATGTCGTTCATTGTCAGATTTTAAAATCATTTGGCACATTTGTTCACCATCATTGGACGGTGTGTCGCGTGAAATAATTACGTCGATATCTCCAAGGTCAAGGTCACACTTTGAGTTCAAAGGTCAAAAATGGCCATAAATGAGCTTGTCCTGGCCATAACTATGTCATTCATTGTGAGATTTTAAAATCATTTGGCTCATTTGTTCACCATCATGGGACGGTGTGTCGCACGAAAGAATCATGTCAATATCTCCAATGTCAAGGTCGCCACGACTAAAAATAGATTTTTTTTAAAAACAAACTTACAAAGGGGGTTAATTTTGTTTGTTCATTTCAAAAGTTCAGTTTGAGTTTTCTCCCTTTATCAGATTTTTTTTTTCACAATGAAAACCTGGTTTTAGACAATTTTGTCCCTTGTTTTTCTTGTAATTATTTGTTATGTGATCGCTAATAAAGACATAATATGGTTTGTAATTTTGATTATAAGCATAATGTATAGAGGAAATGATGCATTTGTTGAATATTTCAAAAAAATAAACATGTTCTAAGACACTAAGGATTAGATCTAAATTCTGTAAATTATGTGTAAGTCATTATTTCTCCTATGGTAAAGGTAGTTTGTTTTTTCCACCGTCCATGCCTATTGCTTTGTCTTTGTATGTCACTGTCTACAATTATATAGATAACGTTTGACTTTGGATGTGTTGCATATGCATTTCTTTGTATGTCACTGTCTATAATTATATGGTATATTGTGTTGCATATGTATTTCTTTGGATGTCACTGTCTATAATTATATGGTATATTGTGTTGCATATGTAGTTATATATGTGTCTGTTTCCAGAGTCTTGTAATAAAATGTGTTGGGGAAAAAATTAAGGGAATTTTCGTCCACACAAACAACATCTTTATATATGCTCAACATTTGACATAATAGAACATATTCAATAACTTATATTTAAAGATATAATTCATTTATGATAACGGACAAATTAAGGTTATTCAGCAGTTGACGTTTATACAATGCGAGGTTAGGTGAAATGCAATGCTTAAGGCTTCCAACGCTGTACATTGACTAAATTGTTATTATTATGATGTATATATGAAGATTACAGTTATGCCCCAAAGAATGACACATTAAGCATCTCACATTTCAATCCATATATTGTCTTTTGGGATCCATTTTATTCTTAAAAGTTGTCAAATGTTCGGGCACTCTCCGCCACGATATTTAGTGACTGTTACTGTCCATCGTAATACCTCACCTCTGCATGTATTGTTGGCCTAAGCAATGGAATGGAAGTGGAACTGGAATATCAGAGTTCACAAGGAAAAAAATCACACATTAATTAACCATACTGTCGTCCATATTTATAGTCTACCTATTATATGTTGTGCTGTTCAAGTTTTGAGCAAATGAAAAAGTTACATTAAAATCAAAAATTTAATAAAACATAGTTACCAATAGGAATACAAATTACCATGAAAGTCAGCTACTTCAGACAGAAAGGCCTTCTTTGCCAAAGACTCACAGCACCTACCAAAGTATTAACACACATTAATTACTTAATTACTCAATGTAAAAAATGTTAAATTAAAAAAATTGTATGGTTCAATCAAATTACATTATACTTTTATATATTTTCTTGCTGATGTTTATGGTATACATTGTATTAAAAAATTCTTATACATTAAAAAACAGTTTTTTTTTCCAAATTTGATTATTATAATGCACCTAGAAACAATAAGAAAATCAGAAAAATATCAATGAAGATGTTGTTTGAAAAGCATTTGTAAGTGGCCAGTAACAATGTAGACCTATTACTAAAAGGGAAAGACAAATGCGTGGGATGAAAATTAAGCATACACGTAATAAAGCAGACGTTGCTGTCAAGTCGGTTCTACTTTTTACACTGTACGGTATTTCATTTGCCCATGATTATTAAGCATTTAACTGTACATCACACAGTGCTTTAGCTTATAATTATATGCATGTCTGACATGAACTATAGCTGGACTGCAGGGTATTCTTATGGCAACTTCAGTTGAAGTCATTATGGAAACAAATAAATAAATTGAAAAATTATTAATGTCTAACGATCAGTGTCATGTGTATGTTTTTAAGTTTATGAGGTCCTTCAGCGCCCGAGGTTGCATGAAGAGAAGACAAAAAGTGCTTTCCTGCACACGTATTTAATAAAATTACTAGACTCGCAAACGTTGGGCGCACATTTTTCAATTATAGCTGCAAATTCCAGAAATGTATTTGTTTACTGAAATATATTCAATTGTGGTGTTTACAACCCGGATAACCTATGTGAGAAACAGGTGTAACAACCACTGCGCTAGCCAGATATCAGGTTGATCTTATTCAGCTGTACATAAACTTTACAATTCATACTTCTAGTATTGACAGAAGATTGAAAATGCTATGGTTTGCAAAGTTTACGAATTATTATCGTCGGGGCAGATATTAAATTAATTATACACATAATTATTGTATGGATATTATTTAGAAATATTAAAAAAAAATATATACGGCGTTGATAGTTCAATAAATGATATCAAGGATAGCGAATGTCTTTTTCTGTGCAGTTCTTAGCTGCATCACACGCAGTACGGGATGTTAGTCGGAGTCTTCGCGGCTTATTTTACATTATTACATATTGCTGGTCATAAACATATAGATACAAAACAGAAAACCAAAAGAAGAATGGAAGTGAAATTAAAACATATGAGTCAACCGGCCACACGCGAAGTATCCGTATTTATAGGTGCGTTCTTCGAACAAACCTGTTTTAGTGGTTTGTCGGGCATCGCTATTTGATTCGATTATTAACAGTATCGAGAATCATCGCGCTCATGCTTAATACATTAGTCAATATGGTGGAATAATTATTGTTAAATTAATCAAAAATAATATTTATCATTGTATTGTTGAAAACACATTAAAGAATCTATTATTGACATACCATAATTATATTGCTGAATATCTTCATTAACATATTTCTGGTCTAAAGAAAATTCCAGGTCACCTAGTTCACGGATAGCGTCTTTATTATATAACGATTATTTTACTGGCCGCGAACTCCGGTGATGACCTGTATATAAACTCTGACATTCACACACTGGCCGCGAATTGACCCGAACCTCGCGGGTTGAAATTAAAGTGAGGCCTCGCTTCCACTGCTCTTGATACTTTAACATGTTAACATGTTGACAGGACTAAATATGAAAACATAGCCTTTAAGTATAAACGTTTTTGCCCTGGCAATCTTCTGAAAATAAAAGGTGCACGCACAAACTGTATTGATGTCGAGCATTGAGTGCAAAACTGTTCTATCTATTAAGTCTTTTTCATCAGAGATACAATTGCTTCATGCAGTAAAACAGTGTTACAAAGACGCGAATATGTTTCCAATGTTCTCGTGGTATACTCAAATCAGCCAATGGAATAAATGAAGTGTATTCATTCGTACCTAGCCGCGGGAAATTTTATTTGAATTTTATTGGACATACAAAGGTTAGGTAAGGTGAAAAGCTGGCTTAATACAGCTTACGCCGAAAAAACGTTAAGGTAAATCAGTAAATTGTATCGACAACTAATTTGCAATGCAACGTCCGAAATATGCAATGGCCGATTTCTATTTCAATCTTTAAAATTCAAGGTCATGCAAACTAAACTATTTTACTTTAAGAGTAACAATAAAACAAGTGTGTTCATGAAAATGAACCAAAGGAAACTGAATACTTATCATTTTGACAGGTACATATATTCCATAGGTAGTTCATTGGAAACATAATCCTGCTTTTTGATGCAATAATTTTGCAAAATTCTCACTTTTGACTTTTGCAAATTATCTGCCTGGCATCATTTGATGCAAATGTTACCAGATATGTATATGATTCATAAATTGTACAGTATACACATTGAGTTAAATCGCAACGTATTTGGCTTAGATGTTTACAAAAATTTAAACTTGTATGCCAAAACAAAATAACTATCTGCGTCAGAAACCCCTGAAATTTTGACCCCCTGGGTTTCAAAATCTATTGAAATACCTATCCCAACATAAAAAAATGAATAGTCGCATTTCAATTATGCCCCATGAAAGTTTAATGCAAAGCTTTATTAGAATAATTCATTTGACGTTAATGAACATAAGTTATTTCAATGTATTGAGAACAAAACGAGTAAAATCAAACCTGCGTCAGTACAGGTATGGAATGTGATATCCTCGTTTCAGATTTCATCTTTCATCTACTTGACATGCCGCTCAATACACTCAACAAGTTACCATAAAAGAATCATTAGCGAAATAAAGTTAAAGTGTTATATAGCAATACATGTTTGAGACTTCTATTACACTTGTTTAATAAAATACTACCAATGCTCAGCAAATATGTTTAAAAGTGCAGATAATATCTATTTGTGGTACGTTTGTTTTTGCAGCGGAATTCATTTAACAATGACCAATTTAGATTACCAGTTAGTCTTTGATGATGTCTTGAATGATGTTAAAATTGTATTAATTGTTTTTTCTTATTTTTTATGAATGTGATATTGTATCTATACTTTACGCATTGTGTGCTTGTTTATTGTGACAAAAACATTGGGCATATCATATTGATATTGTTATAAAAAGTGATTATGTTGTGTTTTAGTTAGTTTTACATTAGGCAAGCTGTGAAAATAGGTATAGCTTGTTCTATAATGTACAAAGTGTTATTTCTTTGAGTTGGACTTATTTTAAGTAAAGTAATTGTTAAAGTTACAGAAGTTGGATTTTGCAGTTCTACAAGAACTATCAAACCAATCTCACGCTTGTCGATACGATTTTTATTGTTATTGATTGTAAATACTTTTCAAAATATCTAAACGCTATTTTCGTGTCAATACTGTGTAAGAATATTAAGTTGATTATTAACATTAATTTAATTAAAAATTGTATAATTGTCATTATCCTTTTTATTGTTTTGCATAAAGTTAATATTTTACCGTTAGAAAACTAAAATAGTGCCCAGCATGATCAGAGAATTTGGTCCAGTCAACTATTTCAAACTCATGATTCACATCCCAATGGTATATTTCGTGGTGTATAAGTACCTAATCGGTTACGCTAAGACCACATTGGGAGGTGAAAGTTTAATTACTTGCTCTATCTCCGGGCATACGGCCGTAAGCTAAGCTATGGTTGCTTGATTTTCACATGGAGATTAATGCTCGGACTTGATAGTCAGTTGTATGATCTTCATTCGTTCCTTTCGGAATGCGTCCAAAATTTAGTTAAATTAAATGTGTATTAACGTTGTTATAATCATCTTTATGTTTATTGTATTCTAATTTATCGGATAATAAGCCAGTTCTTGAATATAAATCTCCTACACTAATAGTGTATCCTAAGCTGCAATATTGTTCTTTGCTTATCTCAATTTCTTCGACAAAATTAAAATCTACATCTCTCAAGACTTTTGAATTTGGTGGCGGCATATAAGTACAAGAATAGTACATCTTTATTAAAATTTAACATTTCTCTGTCTAATTGTTACCATAATATACCAAATTCATTTACTTTTACAATTGTAATTTTATCATTTAAGAGGTTTGTATAATAAACAGAAATACCTCCATAAGATTAATGTCCCTAAACATGTTTGTTTCGAAGTTTTTGATGTTTACAGTTTGCACTCTTCTTTATGTTGGTCCATGTTTCACTTAATAAAATAATATCATATTGATGAATATATTATAGAAAGTCAATATCATTTAGTTTTCGCACCAGTCCATTTCTACTCTACGAAATTATTTTTAACTTCCCATTGTCCTAATTAACTATTTCTCGATAGGTGCCGTCCTGTCCTTTAACTAGAAGCCTGGATTCGGCAAATTTGGTTGTTTTGCACGCTGTTCGTTCTCAGTAAACTACGTGTTGTTTGATCCGTCGTTTTTTACGTGTGACCCTAGTTTGTTGTATCACAACACCCTGGTGTAGTGCCCTTAAATCGTGTTTTTTGTCGATTGATACTTTTCGTGCGAGTTTTCGGTTAGAGTAATGATGGACTTTAGCCACGAAAGGTCTCGTTTTCCCAAGTGTACCTTTTCCTATACGGTTCACCCTATCCAGCTCGATGTTGTGGGTTTTTTTTCAATTTAAAGTTCAATTCGAATTAATGCCTAAATAATCTCTTCGCATTTGTCTTGATTTTACGATTCTAGTATGCAATGAAATATAAGATTTTCTCTTAAACTATGGAATTCAATTTGTCATTGGAGTCTTTAATTTTGATTGATAATTTGGATGTTTTCAAATTCATTTGATCTTTCGTTGAACATTTGTATCTGCTTCTATGCTTTTTAAAGTTTTGACTTTGTTTCTTCGAACTGTTCATTAATAAAGGTGTAGCTGGTTTCCATGGATTTTACTTGGATTCCTTATTGTTCGAAATCATTATGTGAAACAGTATGTAATCAAAAGCAGTAAACTATCAAAAAGAGTAAATTATGGGATAACAAAACAAAACTAAAACAAGGGCTGTTTGTAAAACATGCATGCCCCTCATATGGGCTGTCAGTTGTAGTGGCAGCCATTGTGTGAATACGTTATTTGTCACTGTGACCTTGACCTTTGACCTAATGTAAGTTATCATCCGGAAACCATTGTTCTATTTCGAGTCACTGTGACCTTGACCTTTGACCTAGTGACCTGAAAATCAATAGGGGTCATCTGCCAGTCATGATCAAGAGGGAGTGAGAGGGGGGTATACTGTTGGGTGTGGTAATTTATAAGATGTTTTAAAAAAAATATTATTTTTTTTTTTGGGGGGGGGGCGGTAGGGGGGAGTGAGAGGGGGGTATAATGTTGGGTGTGGTAATTTATTAGATGTTAAAAAAAATTGGGTGGGGGGTAGGGGGGTGAGAGGGGGGTATAATGTGGGTAGTGGTAATTTTTTGGATGTTTAAAAAAAATTGGGGGGGGGGGGTAGGGGGAGTGCGAGGGGGGTAAAATGTGGTGTGTGGTAATTTATTTGATGTTTAAAAAAATTGTGGGGGGGAGTTGGGGGGGGTAGGGGGGCGAGAGAGGGGTATAATGTGGGGTGGGGTAATTTATTGGATGTTTAAAAACAAAATGGGGGGGGTGGGGGTAGGGGGGTAGTGAGAGGGGGGTATTTTTGGGGCGGGGGGCTGGGGGGGAAGGGGGTGGGGGTGAGAGGGGGGTATAATGTGGGGTGTGGTAATTTATAAGATGTTTAAAAAAAGTGGGGGGTGGGGGGTGAGAGGGGGGTATAATGTGGGGTGTGGTAACTTATTGGATGTTTAAAAAAAATTGGGGTGGGGGTGGGGGTGGGGGTGAGAGGGATTATGTGGGGTGTGGTAATTTATAAGATGTTTAAAAAAATATTTTTTTTGGGGGGGTGGGGGCTTGGGGGTGAGAGGGGATAATTATGTGCGGTGTGGTAATTTATTAGATGTTAAAAAAAAAATGGGGGGGATGGTGGGTGGGTGGGGTGGGGGTTAGGGGGGCTGGGGGTAGGGGGAGTGAGGAGGGATGTATAATGTGGGGTGTGGTAATTTATTAGATATTTTTTAAAAAATTGGGGGGTGGGGGTGGGGGGTAGGGGTGTGGGGGGGTGAAAGGTGGGGTATAATGTGGTGGCTGTGGTAATTTATAAAGATGTTTAAAAAAAGTTGGGGTGGGGGGCAGTAGGGGGTGAGAGCGGGGATACAAATTGTGGGGTGGGGGTCAATTTATTAGATGTTTAAAAAAAAAATGGGTGTGGGTGTGTAGGGGGGGAGTGAGGTAGGGGGGGTATAATGTGGGGTGTGGATCATTTATTACTGTTATTGAAAACAATTAGGGTGGGCGTAGGGGTGTAGTGAGAGGGGTGTATACTGTGGTGTGGGGTTATTGTTATTAGATGTTATCGTAAAAATAGGGGGGGCTGGGGGTAGGGGGGTGAGAGGGGGTATAATGTGGGGTGGGGTAATTTATTAGATGATGTTTAAAAAAATGGGGGGGAGTGATAATCTCTATTCATTTAAAATGAAATTTTAACTTATTGCATTTCTTTCCCCTGTATATTAGAAAGATATAATAGTGTATTACCTCCCTTGTCCTGCTTATATTTATATTAATCAACAACATTGAACATTAACACAATATTTAATATACAAAATAATAAAAAAAAATATTCTGATAATATTTTTACTAATTCACTTTATTTTACTCAAAGGATGATGTTTCATTGGACTGATAATTATAGATTTAGGATTACAGACCAGTTGCTTCAGTTATATTGTTCAGAGCTCGCCCTGTTGGCAGCTTATGCATTCTTGAGTTATCATCCAAAAACCATTTTACTATTTCGGGTTACCATGACCTTGACCTTTGACCTAGTGACCTCAAAATCAATAGGGGTCATCTGCGAGTCATGATCAATGTACCTATGAAGTTTCATGATCCTAGGCCCAAGCGTTTTTGAGTTATCATCTGACAACCACCTGGTGGACGGACCGACCGACATGAGCAAAGCAATATACCCCCCCCCCTCTTCTTCGAAGGGGGCATAACAAAATTGTGACCTCTAGAGTGTTAACAAGGATTTTGTATAATATAATGGACATTTGGACAATCTAAGAGCAATAATGATGGCATTAATTATGTGATATATATAAAACCAATCTTTTCACCAAGTTTCATGATGATTGGGCAAAAAATGTGACTTATAGAGTGTTCACAAGCTTTTTTTACTATATAAATATAAGAAAACTGCCCCCCTCCCCACCTGTAGCCATGTTATTCAACTGACCGGAAACATTTTCGAACTCAACTCTCATATCAAGGAAACAAATGTTCTGACCAAATTTTATGAAAATTGGGCCAAAAATCTGACTTCTAGAGTGTTCACATGTTTTCACTATATATAGAGAGAGAAAAATGCCCCGCCCACTGGCGGACTTTTTTTTCCCGATCTGGACCATTTTCGAAATCATCCGAGATATCAATAAAACCAATGTTTTGACCAACTTTCATGATGATTGGGCAAAAATTGTGACTTCTAGAGTGTTTAAAAGGTTTCTCTATAGTCAAATTAGGAAAACTGCCCCGCCCACTGGCGGCCATGTTTTTCAACAGACCGGAACCAATTTTGAACTCAACCAACATATCGTTAAGACAAACATTTTGACAACGTTACATGAAGATTGGGCATGAAATGTGACTTCTACAGTGTTTACATGTTTTTTCTTTTGTTTGACCTAGTGACCTAGTTTTTGACCCGGCAAAACCTAGTTTCGAACTTGACCCAGATTTCATTGGGACAAAGCTTCTGACCAAGTTTCATGAAGATCGGACAATTAATGTGGCCTCTAGAGTGTTTACAAACCAAATGTGGATGACGGACGGATGGACAGACGACGGACAAAGAACGGTCACAAAAGCTCACCTGAGCAATCAGGTGAGCTAAAAACTTGGTAGAGAACTTTAAGATTTTAATACATACCAAATTTGGTAGAAATAGGCCCAATGGTTATGGACAAGTAGATTTTTTAAGTTTGCACAAAATAGGCCCAATATAAGCATATGTTCAATTGTGTGACCCCTGGGGTCAAATTTGATCCCAGGGGCTTAATTTGAACAAACTTGGGAGAGGACTATTAGATGTCACTACATACCAAATTTAGTAGCCCTAGGCTCTATAATTATGAACAAGAAGAATTTTAAAGTTTGCACAAAATAGGCCTTATTTAAGCCTATGTTCATTTTTGTGACCCCGGGGCAGGGTCAAATTTGACCCCAGGAACATCATTTAAACAAACTAAGTAGAGAACTATTAGATGTCACTACATACCGAATTTGGTAGCCCTAGGCCCTACCGTTATGGACAAGTAGATTTTTAAAGTTTGCACAATATAGGCCAAATATAAGCATATGTTCATTATTTAAACAAATTTGGGAGAAGACTATTAGATGTTACTATATACCAAATTTGGTAGCCCTATGCTATACGGTTATGGACAAGTAGATTTTTAAAGTTTGCACAAAATAGGCCTTATTTAAGCGTATGTTCATTTTTGTGACCCCCGGGGCAGGGCCAATTTGACTCCTGGGGCATAATTTGAACAAACTAAGTAGAGAACAAGGGCTGTTTGTAAAACATGCATGCCCCCCTATATGGGCTATAAGTTGTAGTAGCAGCCATTGTGTGAATACGTTTTTTGTCGCTGTGAATGGTGGTGGTGGTGGTGGTAGCAGAAGAAATAGTAGTAGTAGTAGTAGTAGTAGTAGAAGTAGTAGTAGTAGTAGTAGTAGTAGTAGTAGATGTAGTAGTAGTAGTAGTAGTAGAAGTAGTAGTAGTAGAGTAGTAGTAGAAGTAGTAGTAGTAGTAGCAGTAGTAGTAGTTGTAGTAGTAGTAGTAGTAGTAGTAGTAGTAGTAGTAGTAGTAGTAGTAGTAGTAGTAGTAGTAATAGAGTAGTAGTAGTAGTAGGTGGTGGTGGTGGTAGCAGAAGAAATAGTAGTAGTAGTAGTAGTAGTAGTAGTAGTAGTAGTAGTAGTAGTAGTAGTAGCAGTAATAGAAGTAGTAGTAGTAGTAGTAGTAGTAGTTGTAGTAGTAGTAGTAGAGTAGTAGTAGAAGTAGTAGTAGTAGTAGTAGTAGTAGTAGTAGTAGTAGTAGTAGTAGAGTAGTAGTAGTAGTAGTAGTAGTAGTAGTAGTAGTAGTAGTAGTAGTAGTAGTAGTAGCAGCAGTAGAAGTAGTAGTAGAAGTAGTAGTAGTAGTAGTAGTAGTAGTAGTAGTAGTAGTAGAAGTAGAAGAAGAAGTAGTAGTAGTAGTAGTAGCAGCAGCAGCAGCAGCAGCAGCAGCAGCAGTAGTAGTAGTAGTAGTAGTAGTAGTATGCATTACAAAAATGCAGTTAGCCTTACATTTGGTAAAATTTAAATATATTACAAGGGAGGCAAATCTGTAACAATAAATTTAAACTTATTGCATTTGTTTCCCCTGTAGTGTATTACCTCCCCTGTCCTGCTTATATTTATATTAATCAACAAAATTAAACATTAACACAATATTTAATATACAAAATATACAAAAAATCTCATATTCTGATATTTTTACTGATCCACTGTATTTTACTAAAAGGATGATGTTTCATTGGACTGATAATTACAGATTTAGGATTACAGACAAGTTGCTTCAGTAATATTGTACAGAGTGTGCCCTGTTGGCCGCGTATGCATTCTTGAATTATCATTCAAAAAACCATTTTACTATTTCGAGTCACCGTGACCTTTGACCTAGTGACCTCAAAATCAATAGGGGTCATGTGAGAGTCATGATCAATGTACCTATGAAGTTTCATGATCCTAGGCCCAAGCGTTCTTGAATTATCGTCTGACAACCATCTGGTGGACGGACGTACCGACCTACCGACCGACCGACATGAGCAAAGCAATATACCCCCTCTTCTTCGAAGGGGGGCATAACTATAAGATGTCACTACATACCGAATTTGGTAGCCCTAGGCCCAACGGTTATGGACAAGTAGATTTTAAAAGTTTGCACAAAATAGGCCCAATACAAGGCTATTGTCAAGCAATATGGTCCCCTACCGGCTCCACCATTGTGCGAAATTCCACCATTTTCAGATTTTTTTTGATTTTTTTTTGGTTGCCATAGCAACCAGAATTTTTGACATAGAACAAAATGAAATGACGTCCATATTGCCATCTAACCACGATTCAAGTTTCATGAAAAAAAAGAAAACTTTTTAAGTTATCGCAGGATCCAGAAAACCACCATTTTCAGCAGTATTTCCAGTCTATTTGTTGCCATAGCAACCAGAATTTTTGATGTAGGAACAAAATGAAATGACGTGCATAATGTCCATATTGCCATCTATCCATGTTACAAGTTTCATGAAAAATATTAAGAACTTTTAAAGTTATCGCAGGATCCAGAAAAATGTGACAGACGCACAGAGCGAAATCCACAAGTCCCCTCCGGTGAAACCGGTAGGGGACAATAAGCATATGTTCATTTTTGTGACCCCGGGGCAGGGTCAAGAGATTTGACCCCAGGGGCATAATCTGAACAAATTTGGTAGAGGACTATTAGATGTCACTACATACCAAATTTGGAAGCCCTATGCCATATGGTAATGGACAGGTAGACTTATAAAGTTTGCACAAAATAGGCCTTATTTAAGCGTATGTTCATTTTTGTGACACCCGGAGCAGGGTGAAATTTGAAACCAGGGGCATAATTTGAACAAATTAAGTAGAGAACTATTAGATGTCACTACATAGCGAATTTGGTAGCCCTAGGCCCTACGGTTATGGACAAGTAGATTTTTAAAGTTTGCACAAAATAGGCTTTATATAAGCATATGCTCAGTTTTGTGAACCCCGGGGCAGGGTCAAATTTGACCCCAGGGTCATTATTTGAACAAATTTGGTAGAGGACTATTAGATGTCACTACATACCAAATTCGGAAGCCCTATGCCATACGGTTATGGACAAGTAGACTTAAAGTTTGCACAAAATAGGCCTTATTAAAGCATATGTTCAATTTTGTGACCCCCGGGGCAGGGTCAAATTTGACCCCAGGGGCATAATTTGAACAAACTAAGTAGAGAACTATTAGATGTCACTTCATACCGAATTTTGTAGCCCTAGGCCCTACAGTTATGGACAAGTAGATTTTTTAAGTTTGCGCAAAATAGGCTTTATATAAGCATATGTTCAGTTTTGTGACCCCGGGGCAGGGTCAAATTTGACCCCAGGGTCATTATTTAAACAAATTTGATAGAGGACTATTAGATGTCACTACATACTAAATTTGGAAGCCCTATGCCATACGGTTATGGACAAGTAGACTTTTAAAGTTTTCACAAAATAGGCCTTATATAAGCATATGTTCAATTTTGTGACCCCCGGGGCAGAGTCAAATTTGACCCCAGGGTCGTAATTTGAAGAAATTTGGTAGAGGACTATTAGATGTCTCTACATACCAAATTTGATAGCCCTATGCCCAAGGGTTATGGACGAGAAGATTTTGAAAGTTTTCACAAAATAGGCCTTATTTAAGCAAATTTTCATTTTTGTGACCCCTGGGGCAGTCAAATTTGACCCCAGAGGCATAATTTGAACAAATTTAAAAGAGGTTCACCCCAGGAACATTCCTGAGAAATTTCATCACAATTGGACCACTAGTTTAGGAGATGTTTTAAGGAAAAGTTAACGCACACGACGGACACAGGACCATGACATGAGCCCCGCTGGCCTCTGGCCAGTGGAGCTAAAAATTAAGAATATTCTTGAAACATTTGTGTTTTCCAGAACTATTAAAACTGCTAGATATCTACGTCTCTGTAAATGATTTGTAGATAAATTTGCAGTGATCTTGTTGGTACAAGTCTCCTTTATCTCATGTCTTAATATTAGGTCGATGATAGCAGACTTCCACAAATGATATTGCACCGTGATAACGGACTCCCAAAATAGATATTGCTATCTGATAGCGGACTCCACAAATGATATTGCTCCATAATTGCAGGGTTCGACACTAAGGCACGTCCGACAGACATTGTCTAGTAATATCGGTGGTCGGGCTAGTTAAACTGCGGGCTAGCTTGTCCGACTGGTCGTACATGAAAAATCTATATTGATTCATAGAACTATAACTAACTGCTGTGAAAACCTTTTTTCTTAATGTGTAAAATTACTCTCGTATCCGTTATTTACATCAGAACAAAACTAGCATATATAAATAAACGCGGAGCATTCACATGATTCATCGCTATTTTAGACGCAAAGGAGGGCTTCCCGCAAAAATTGCTTTTTTTTTCATTTGTCAAGTTGTCATGGATATTCATGATTTTCTGCAGTGTTGTAAACCTTTACAGCATGTTTTTACAACTTTTTTTGAAAATCGGTATCGTCAATGTGAACATTTTGGCTTAGCAGACAAAAGAATGTAATTTAGAGAATGGCTTTGTTCAAGTTCGGATTTTCGTCCGAAAAATCAGTTAAAAAGAAGAATCCCACGGTAAAACTGCCAGGAAACGTAAATATTAAAAAAAAAGAAAACGTCAATTTTATCCTAAATGGAAAATTGAGTTTCCATGGTTTGAACTTGACGAAGAAAAGCAAAAACTGTTTACTCTATGCATCAAAATAACTTTCTGCTGTTCACTGATTTTTTACTGAAAAATCCTGATTAAACAGTTACGTGACACAATTGTGTTTACTGTATTTGCTATGTCATTTATGGTCTAGTTGACATCAGATTCGGGCTAGTACATTTTAAGAGGAGCTTGTACGATGGTCTTGCTGTAACAAGATAATGTCGAACCCTGAATTGACTTTTGCAAAAAATATTGCTCCATTTTAAGTACCAAAAAAAAGAAATTGCTATGTGATAGCCGACTCCACAAATGATATTGCTTCATAACTGACTCCACAAATGACATTCCTTCACGATAACTGACTCTCACAAAAGATTTTGCTCCATTATAACTGATTCCCACAAAAGATAAAGCGCCATGATAATGGACTACCAAATAAGATGTTGCTCTGATTTTTGCTCCATGACAGACTCCAAGAAAAACAAGAGCACCGCCTTGCGGGTGCAGACCGCTCATCTATTTTCTTTTTAAAGGTGAAGGGACTCTCAATTTAAATCACAAAGGAGGGAGAGGTGGAGTGAAGAGGGGTGTATAGTGTGGGGGTGTGGACATTTATTACATTATATTCCAAAAATGCGGGGAAAAAAATGCGAATTTTTTTCAAGGGGGGGGGGGGGGGGGGGGGGGATTCTTGGGTGCGATGGTTGGACGGTATTTCGAAAATAAATATTTGTGTTTTTTAACCTTTTCAAAAAAAATTGGGGGGGGATGGGGTGGGGGGGCGGGGTATAATAGTGTGAGGGTGTGGTGGTCATTTGTGAGATGATCTTATAAGAAAAAAAAATAGAGGGAGTGGGGTGGGGGGATTCTTGGGTGCGATGGTTGGACGGTATTTCAAAATTAAAATTAAAAAAAATAAATCTTAGTGTATTTTGACCGTTTAAAAAAAAAATTGGGGGTGGGGTGGATATAGTGTGAGGGTGTGGTGGTTATTTGTGAGATGATCTTAAAAAAAAAAAATTAGGGGGGGGGGAGGGAGGGCACGGGGGATGGTTTGGGTGGAGTCTATTTTTGTATGTCAGGTAAGAGTAGTTTTGTCAAAGTATCAATGAAATCTAATCATAAATAAAGTGATGGCAATTTTAGCAAAATTTAATAATTTTGCCTTGAGAGTCAAGGTCATTCAAAGGTCAAGGTAAAATTCAACTTACCAGATACAGTAACCTCATGATAGCATGAAAGTATTTGAAGTTTGAAAGCAATAGCCTTGATACTTTAGAAGTAAAGTGGATCGAAACACAAAATTTAACCATATATTCAAAGTTACTAAGTAAAAAAAGGGCCATAATTCCGTTAAAATGACAACCAGAGTTATGCAACTTGTCCTTTTACTGTCCCCTTATGATAGTTTGCGAGTGTTCCAAGTATGAAAGCAATATCTATGATACTTTAGGGGTAAAGTGGACCAAAACACAAAACTTAACCAAATTTTCAATTTTCTAAGTATAAAAAGGGCACATAATTCTGTCAAAATGCCAGTCAGAGTTACATAACTTTGCCTGCACAGTCCCCTTATGATAGTTAGTAAGTTTTGCAAGTATGAAAGCAATAGCTTTGATACTTCAGGAATAAAATGGACCTAAACACAAAACTTAACCAAAAAATTCAATTTTCTAAGTATAAAAAGGGCACATAATTCTGTCAAAATGCACGCCAGAGTTATCTAACTGCCTGCCCAGTCCCCTATGATAGTAAGTAAGTGTACCAAGTTTGAATGCAATAGCATTGATACTTTCTGAGAAAAGTGGACCTAAACGCAAAACTTAACCGGACGCCGACACCAAGGTGATGACAATAGCTTTTTTTTTCTGCAAAAAATAGATGAGCTAAAAATGCAACGTTATAACCGACTCCCATATCTGACTCCAGCACATGATGCAACAGTGATTACTGACTCATTGATATTTTTTACCTTAACTCCTACATATGATCTAGCACTGTAATAATTTTAACCCACAAATGATATTGAACAATGATAACTGACGCTTGAGTTAACTCTTCAAATTACTGCGCTGCAGATACGGCAACTTCCCTTTGGTGCATTACATTTTGTGTTCAGTTCTTAAAAGCGGAACCAATTTCCATATATTATAATAAAATCAAACAAACACAAGAATCTCTTAAGAGCCAATTTTATTCACATTCTATTTATCTTCAGCTTTATTAAAGACATAGGTAAGGCAACATTTGCCGCAGTACTGTCTGTCAAAGTGTGAGGCCATGAAGACGCCGGCACCACAGTCCTCCGCGGGGCATTCACGTCTCAGTCGCGTGATCTTGCCATTCTCATCAACCTGCCAACAGGGACACAGCAATGTATTTTTTGCTCTTGTCATCTAAATATGCAGAAGACCCTAACTATCTGAACAACTAAGAAAGAGGGTCTCCAAGAATAATTGATGTGAAATTTATTACAATCTGCACAGCTGCTGAGCAGTTGCTAAAATAAATTTTACCCACACATCAACTGACAAGACATCACAGTATCCATAATGCTTCCCATTAGCATGGAGTGCTCAGTTGATCTTAATTTACAGATTTCTACTTTTTTACTATTCCTTGTTTTCTAATAAAGTTCTGAAGCCTTCATACAACCCTTCATTCACATTAGTGAAACATACATTAAATTTAGCACGACTTTCTCGAACATTTTCATAAGATTAAATTATAAGTAAGAAACGTAACATTACTCTCCAGTGTCTAACTTGATGCAAATATCAGTTTCATCTGTTGTACAATACACATTTTACAAAGCTTTCAAATGGAACCTACCTTATAAAACTTGAGAACTGCAAGCTTGACCTTCTTCTTCTTATGTTTGTTCTTCTTTGGGGTGGTGTAGTTCTTCTTCTTGCGTTTCTTGGCCCCACCCCGAAGTCGAAGGACCAGGTGGAGAGTTGACTCCTTCTGGATGTTGTAGTCAGAGAGGGTGCGGCCATCCTCCAGCTGCTTACCAGCGAAGATCAGCCTCTGCTGGTCAGGGGGAATCCCTGCAAGCAATATTGGGCAAATAGATTATGCGTACAAAACATAGAATTTAATTTCCTTTTCTTTTTTTTAAAAATGGATTTTTTTACAGATACTTGCCCAATATTTGCAAGCGCACTACCATCCTGCCATCTGTTCAATGGTTCACCAAATTACAGATTTGTTGTTTTAAAATAGCGCACAAATATGGGAGCTCACTGCTGCACTTACCTCTGTCCTATGGTTTACTAAATCTGTTTTTATTGTAATGACAAGTTATTCAATAACTGCTAACAACACAAGGCCATCCTTAAACTGAGGAGCTGCGCCATGAGCGCATGATACGCCCGTCGTTCGCCAATGAAGTAGTAAGGTAATAAATAACCCTTTGAATCATTTTTTTACTTCAGTTTATTTGTATTTGAATACATGGTTTATTTTATAAGTACATGAGCATGGAGCGCCGTCTCCTTGACATTCATACCATATCTTTTTTTGAGTATATGTATGCATTTCTTTAGAGGATATGGAGTTGAAGTAAACCTGTTATAGATATTTTGACCAATAATAAAAGAGAAATGTAGATGGGTAAGTGGTAGTGTACAATCGGAATAGAAAAAAGCTCACCTTGTTCAATTTTTGACGAACAAAGTCCCATAACTCTGGAACGACAATTCAGAATTCCGTCAAAAACGAAAGGGGATCAGGGTTTATCAATATTAAGATTGTGTTGAAATTTGAAAAAAATCCATCGAAGGATATTTGAGCTACAGTAGGACATTCAATGAAATCACGAAATTTTGACGAACAAAGTCCCATAACTCTGGAACGACAATTCAGAATTCCGTCAAAAACGAAAGGGGATCAATTTGAAAAAAATCCATCGAAGGATATTTGAGCTACAGTAGGACATTCAATGAAATCACGAAATTTTGACGAACAAAGTCCCATAACTCTGGAACGACAATTCAGAATTCCGTCAAAAACGAAAGGGGATCAATTTGAAAAAAATGCATCGAAGGATATTTGAGCTACAGTAGGACATTCAATGAAATCACGAAATTTTGACGAACAAAGTCCCATAACTCTGGAACGACAATTCAGAATTCCGTCAAAAACGAAAGGGGATCAGGGTTTATCAATATTAAGATTGTGTTGAAATTTGAAAAAAATCCATCGAAGGATATTTGAGCTACAGTAGGACATTCAATGAAATCACGAAATTTTGACGAACAAAGTCCCATAACTCTGGAACGACAATTCAGAATTCCGTCAAAAACGAAAGGGGATCAGGGTTTATCAATATTAAGATTGTGTTGAAATTTGAAAAAAATCCATCGAAGGATATTTGAGCTACAGTAGGACATTCAATGAAATCACGAAATTTTGACGAACAAAGTCCCATAACTCTGGAACGACAATTCAGAATTCCGTCAAAAACGAAAGGGGATCAGGGTTTATCAATATTAAGATTGTGTTAAAATTTGAAGAAAATCTGTCAAAGGATATTTGACGTAGCGTACGACATTAACAGACGGACGGACGGACGGACGGACAGACGGACGGACAGACGCGGGGTATACCATAATACGTCCCGTCATAGACGGGCGTATAAAAATGTTTGTTTGGCATAACCCGACCCAGGTAAATTTGGGTGGGTCGGTAGGTAGGGATTTTATTTATTTTTTGTAATTTTTTTCTAACATTGAACTCCGACATATACCAAACTGAAAGGTAATTATCAAATAAAGCTCAAAGTCTTCTGCCTCATGAAAGGAAATTGGTAAAGATTTTTCTGCGCCGTCCGTATCACTGCACATGTATTCGTAAGTCTTAGTATTTTTGCTATAAAGAGCTTCTTTTCATTTGCTTACTTTTATACGACTTTTGCCATCAGCCGTTATATTGTAGGCAGACGACAATATCAACTGTGTATAAAAAAACAACTCCGGATTAAAATGGCGGATGTTTTCAATGAAATTTAACGAGATTTAAGCATATTTGCAAATTATAATTTTCTTGAGCCAAATTCGCTTTACTTTAGCAAATGGGGAACGACAGCGCGAGCCCTGTAGTAGTGAGCATTTATTCCAATAATAACACCCTCGCGCTGTTGTTCCCCTTTTGAGTCATTTGCTAACCTATTGAGAATTTGGCTCAAGAAAAATCTAAATTGCGAAAATGCGAAAATCTAGTAAAATTTCGTTGAAAACATCCGCCCTTTTTAATCCGGACTGGTTTTCTATATTTGTCTCTTTGTTTCAATGCAAGTGTTCGCAATTCGAACAGTTAACGAAACCCGGTCTGTACCCGATAAGACATTGCTTGATCTTATTGTTAATGAAGTGCACATGGTAGCTGGCCAATCAGCATTGAGCTTGCTTACACATGACATGATGCTGTCGAATGAAACGTGAGAACGGGTGGAGCTATCGGATAATATTGGGTCATTCATGCGCAGATGTTGTATAATTTGAATGCACATTTAATATCGCCGTCTGCATCCAAAATAGCAACCGGTTAGAAAGTCGTATATAGAGATAAGCAAATGAAACAAAAACGTGACAATACCCGTCAATGAATATTTCTAAGCATACCACTTTTTATCTTTCTACCGAATATTTACCGATCTGAATTAAAGAGTGATAATTAAATAATAAGTTATATGGCGATAATATTACACATCTCTGCCGATTGCCGAATTAAATTGAACGGTGATAATTAATTAATTTGTTTTTTACTCCCAAACTATCCTGAATGACAGAAGCGTATTTTAATTAAAGGGATACGAGAAAAACAGGAGCGGTTTAATTGTATTTAAAGTCTAATTAATCGCATATGCATATGTCAAATATATAGGTGACTCAATTAAATACCGGTATGCGTTTTGTTCATTGCTATTCTAAGATATCCTTGAAAGAGCATTCAATTAAATGACACAAATAACCGGAAAGGATAAAAAGCGGAAAGGACAAATTTAGCGGAAAGAAGTTTCGGCAACACAAAAAAAAAATTCTGGAAAGAAACCCCCAAAAAAATTCAGTCGGGCCGATTTTAGTGGGTCGGTCGGGTTATGCCAAACAATAGAATTTTTAAGGATGGCCCAAGCGTGACATTCAAAGGGAGGAAATCAATTTAGAAAAAGATCACATATTATGCTTTCTTTACTATAAAATAACATGCAATATTAGTCCTTAGATTGGAATGCAAAATAACTAGGATGTTTAGACATTTGGGGAAGAAATCCTCAACAATTTTGTTAAAATCTAACTCTACTCCAATAATATTCACCACCAAATCGTTGATGCTCATACCTAACTCAGCCATTGTATTGTTCGTGAGATGATTAACATTCAATAACATTGAGCAGCAATTAATTTATTGATGTTCTTGCATAAATTACCCATTCATGATTCAAGATAAATAGCGCCTCAGATTTTCATTGCTGAGCTATGGTTTAAATAAATGCAAAAAGGTGTGCTTACCTTCCTTATCCTGGATTTTGGCCTTCACATTTTCAATGGAATCACTTGGCTCAACCTGATAAGCGCAAATTAAATATTACATGGCAAAACAATCACAGTACTATGGCGAAAAACAGATTTTTTTTAGCACGGTTTACACAGATTTTTCATTGAAACTCAATATGAAATCCTTTTACTCTAATTTGTATGCCAAACTTCGTGGAGTAACTGTCAGTGCTTTTTATCTGGAAATTGGGAAGAGGCCCTCGCCTTGCAAATTGGGATATTTACGCGCAATAAATGGCCATATTGGGAAAAACACTTTTAGAGCATTTTAAACAGTCACAATAATGGTTTAAACTTTTTTTTTATGATTAATGACCTGAAAATATTATATTTAAAGATTGGCCAGCTATATTTTAAAACAGATAAACATGTCAACAGGTAACATCAGTTCTTGAACAGTAAAGTTATCTCTTTTTTTGGTTATGACAGACTCTGTCAGTCACAAAATTCAGCCATGACACCGGTGACCTCCCTTGCCCTCGCGCAAAAACCGACAATAAAACCTGTACTACGGAATATTCTGTACTAGACTGGTACACAAATACAAAATTCAACTTAGGGGTAGTGGGGAAATACCTGAAATTAACTAAACTGGTAGTGAAAAAATCAATACCAGACAACAATTACGCAAAATAAACCCTCATCTTTGTTAATCTCTTGTGGAAACTTTCAATGATATAACAATCATCTACAAGAGCAGTAAAACTATACCGAATAGTCTACAAAACACCAGCCAAGGTCTTTTTTCAAGTAATATAATATACCAGTCGTGCTATTTTAATCAATATAAACTAATAATTGTAAAAAAATACTGCATTTTAGAACTTTTCTTTTTTCGTCAAGCTGGTTGACAGTCCCTTTAAATGCCTGATAAAACCTTTCTTCAATCAGTTTTTATAATCTTTATAACTTCTTTAACAAATAAAATGTGCTTCCAAAGTAGAAATTCACTTGCCTCTAGGGTAATTGTCTTGCCCGTGAGGGTCTTCACGAAGATCTGCATGTTACCGCCTCTGCAAGACATATAATGCAATGTATAGAAAACAATCAATACTGTACTTATCATCTTTTCTATACATTTTTAAGTAATCTACTGAACACCTTGACTGTCATTACTGATTTATGACAAGGGCTGTTAGTAAAACATGCATGCCCCCCATATGGGCTGTCAGTTGTAGTGGCAGCCATTGTGTTAATACGGTTTTTGTCACTGTGACCTTGACCTTTGACCTAATGTAAGTTATCATCCAGAAACCATTGTACTATTTCGAGTCACTGTGACCTTGACCTTTGACCGAGGGACCTGAAAATCAATAGGGGTCATCTGCCAGTCATGATCAAGGGGGGAGTGAGAGGGGGGTATAATGCGGGGTGTGGTAATTTATTAGATGTTTTTAAAAAAAAAAAAAGCAAATTCGTTGAATTGATATCCCCCGCCTATATACTTCTGGACACATAAGTGTTATTTTTGACACTAAAATAGCATTTTTTGAAGATACAAAGGGCCATAACTCTGTTTTTAACAAATGGTGTACAATGCCATTTGGCTTGCATCATCCTCTTATGCATATGTATACTCATACCAAGTTTCAATGAAATCCGCCAAAGCACTTCCAAGATACGGCTCCGGACACAAAAGTGCCGGACGGACAGCCGGACGGACGGACAGGCCAAAACAATATCCCTCCGCCTCTGGCGAGGGATAATTAAAAAAATTGGGGGGGGGGGGTGGAGGGTGAGAGGGGGGTATAATGTGGGGTGTGGTAATTTACAAGATGTTTAAAAAAAAAAATTGGGGTGGGTGGGGGGGGAAGTTTAAAAACAAAATGTTTTTTTTTAAGGGGGGGGGGGGTAGGGGGTTGAGAGGGGGGTATAATGTGGGGTGTGGTAATTTATTAGATGTTTAAAAAAAATGGTGGGGGGGGGGGGGGGCGGTGGGTTGGGGGGGGGGGGGGGGTAGGGGGAGTGAGAGGGGGGTATAATGTGGTGTGTGGTAATTTATTAGATGTTAAAAAAACAAGAGGGCCATGATGGCCCTGAATCGCTCACCTGACTAACCTTGCTTCATGAACTTAAATTTTATGAGACCCATATACAATCCCAAGCCAAATTTGATTAATTAATACATTCTGACAAAATTTCATTAAGACGTGATGAAAACTGTGACCTCTTTCATCTACACAAGGTTTTACTAGAATTTGCCCGGTGACCTAATTTTTGACCCCAGATGACCCATATACGATCCAAAATCATATATTATCAAGATAAACATTCTGACCATATTTCATTAAGATCATATGAAAACTATGACCTCTATTGTCTTCACAAAGTTTTTCTATGATTTGCCCTAGTTTTTGACCCCAGATGACCCTAATACAATCCCAATCCAGATTTCATCAAGATTAATATTCTGGCCAAATTTCATAAAGATTTAATGAAAACTGTGACCTCTACTGTCTACAAAAGTTTGTTTTTTTAATTTGACCTAGTTTTTGACCCTAGATGACCCAAAGTCAATCCCAATTCAGATTTTAACAAGACAAACATTCTGACTATATTTCAATAAAATCTGATGAAAACTGTGACCTCTATAGTCTACACAAGGTTTTTCTATTATTTAACCTAGTGCCTAGTTGCTGACCCCAGATGACCCAAATACAATCCAAACAGGGCTCCTTTGCCCCAAAATTTCTGTGGCCAACATTTTAGCCAAAAGGAATTTTGTGTAGCCAAATTTTAGAAACTGTAGCCAAAGTTTTAGCAAAGCATTTGCAGGGGTCAAAGTTGGATATTTTGAAAATCCTGAACTTAAAGCTGGGGGCCAGGGGGCCGCAGGGCCCTCGGTGGGTCCAGGGAACAAGGGGTCCAGAGGCCCCCAGAAGCTCCTGGATTCGACACATTTAAAGGGTGCCTGTACCTGTGCTGGTGATTCTATTTTCTTAAAAAAACAACATACACATATATTTAAAAATCTTCATGTATTTGATAAGGAACACACAAAACTTAGTCAAAAGGCAATTCATTCACATGCACCCTCTGTCTGGCATGGACTCGACTGCAGGTGTTGCTTTTGAAGAACCAGATAAAACCTGTAACAGTGGTTACAAATTATATTTTTCACACATACTTTAAAAAAGTCAATAATACATGTTTAATTAATGCAGAATCAAATGTCACCATTTATATTCACAGAATCATGCTGCCAGAAGCCTCCACATACACCTAAGAAAATTGGGTATGGTGGCTTCTGCTAAACAGTTAAAATTGAAAATTTCAGCATGGGTTCCCCTAGTTTTTATCCCAATCGTTGCTTGAATGCTAAATAATTGTATCCTGGTGTGACCCAAATTTGACGATGTAACGGTTACATGAAGCAATATTTAGCAAATAATTTAAGAAATAATGAATGTTTAATAGCACAAAATAATAATTTTAAACTCGGCTGTATTACTTTGAAATGATTCCAAGACAATAATCATCCATTTAATCGATTAAAATAGAACATCCTCGAATTAAGGTGTCGGCGAATTTGGATTACGGTAAGTTGCCCATATTTGTTTTACAAAAAGTAAAAAAAAAACATTTCTTGCTGCTGGGCTCATATGTTGGGGACAATAAAACATTTTATTTAACTAAAAAAGACCTGTCCCAGTCAGCAAAAATGGAGTATTTGATCGTATTTTCAATTACTGTTAAAATTCTTTTCCTGATTTATGCTTTATTCAAAGGTCAAAATGTTTTAAAAGCTCACAATCAATGAATCATACGTTATTAATAAAAAAAAAACTGGCAAATTTGCTAGATCTATCTTGCCGATTTTTGATGCAAAACAACCTAAACAGTAAACTTTAGCAACAGAAAATACGACCAAATTCGGGGTGTTAGTTTAAAAAAATAAAAACCCTACCTGGTTGGTCTTGATGGTTCTTATATTCTTTATGTGATAAGGGCCCTCTGCGTGGAGACGCAATGCCTTCTTCCCACAAGACTGATAATTCAGGGTTTTCTTACAAACTTCTAAAACCGCTTTTCCACAAGCTTCCACTTTTCTCACCCAGTTCACTACCCGCCCGTAGACTACAGCTGGGAATGGCCACCCATTATAAACTGCATGCTGAAGTTTCTTTAGCTACCAACAGGCAAGTATCTCGTTGCCATTTTTCTCAACTTAAGTCTAAACACAGCTTCCCATTCAGCATCAAATATACGCAAAAAGTACTCAAATTGATTTAAATCGGCAGCAATCTTTAATCTTTAATCAGATGTAATTGTTTATTTAATCCACTACGATGTACGATTTGTTTTCACATCAGTAATTTGTCTCGATGACCGGTGTTAATGCCGACTGCGTATGAATTTTTCAGGTCAATAACACGGCAATGTATTGATGCACAGTCTACAGCTGAAAGCGGTTAATATCTGGGACGGCATGTCAGGAAAAAAATCAATACCGATAATTCGCATTGTTCATTAATTAAGCAACGATTAATAACACTTATCCTTTATGGATTTTCATGAAAGAAAAACCATAATAAATTCTCTTTTTTATTCTCTTTAATCTGATATATAAACAAGTTTGGAAAGAATTGGATGAAAAATTTGGACTTTATTGCATAAACACCATTTTCTCAATTCAAGGGGAGGTAATTCTGTACTTTATGGACCAATAATGCTCATTTTTTGTAGGGTTCGTGTCCTCATTGATATAAAGACACTGTGCCAATTTGGAAAGGATCGGACAAAAAATGTGGAAGATTTTTGAAAGTTTTCACAAAATAGGCAAAAACGAATAAACATGCAAAGTTCAACGAGCTCCTGCGGCCATGTTTTTTGACGAATCAAATTTCTTTGAACATCTTTTTCAGGGGAGCCTTCAAAGGTAATCCCTGTGAATTTTTTGAAAATCTGATGAGCGGTTTCTGACAAGAAGATTTTTTAAGGTTTTTACCATATATGGTCATGGCGGCCATCTTGGTTATGTGATCAAATTTTTTTTAACAATTCTTTTGTCCCATGACCTAGGGATGCTCCACATGAAATTTAGTTGAAATTGGCTCAATGGTTTAGTAGAAGAAGATGTTTACAAATTGTTTACGGACGGACGGACGCCGGACGCTGAGTGATCACAATAGCTCACCCCGAGCTATCGCTCAGGTGAGCTAAAAAAAATTGGGGGGTGGGGGGGAGGGGTAGGGTGGTGGGGCGTGAGGGGGGGGGGTCTAATGTTGGTTGTGGTAATTTATAAGATGTTTAAATAAAATATATTTTTTTGGGGGGGGGGAAGTGGGGGGGGGGGGTAGGGGGTGAGAGGGGGTATAATGTGGGGTGTGATAATTTATTAGATGTTTTAAAAAAAAATGGAGGGGTGGGGGGGTAGTCAGAGGAGGGTATAATGTGGGGTGTGGTAATTTATTAGATGTTAAAAAAGGGGGGGGGCCGGGGGAGTGAGAGGGGGGTATAATGTGGGGTGTGGTAATTAATTAGATGTTTAAAAAAATGGGGGGGGGGGGGGTAGGGGGGGTGAGAGGGGGGGGGGTATAATGTGGGGTGGGGTAATTTATTAGATGTTAAATTAAAAAAATAAAAATAATTTAGGGGGGATGGGGGTAGGGGCTGAGAGGGGGGTATAATGTGGGGTGTGGTAATTTATTAGATGTCTGAAAAAAAATTGGGGGGGGGGGGGGCGGGGGTGAGAGGGGGTATAATGTGGGGTGTGATAATTTATTAATGTTAAAAAAAATTGGCGGGGGAGGGGGGTAGGGGGGGGGTGAGAGGGGGGTATAATCTGGGTGGGGTTATTTATAAGATGTTTAAACAAAATGGGGGGTGGGTGGGGGTAGGGGGGTGGGGGTGAGAGGGGGTATAATGTGGGGGTGTGGTAATTTATTAGAATGTTTTAAAAAAATTGGGGGTGGAGGGGTAGTGAGAGGGGGGTATAATGTGGTGTGTGGTAATTTATTAGATGTTTAAAAAAACAATTGGGGGCAGGGTTGGCATATTGACCGGTCAATTGAGTATTGACCGGGCCGGCGGTCAATACCCGGTTAAAACCGGTCAATACTGGTCATTACTGGTCTTTACTGGTCAATACTGGTCGATTGAAAATTTTAGCATTTAAACATTACAAAGGAGCCATTTTATATTAAATCAATAATTATTCTGTAATTGATAAACTTTTTTCTGAGTTATTTATTGTAAAAAAATCTTTAAAGCTGTAAAAAGTTACTTCTTTATTATTTATGGAAACAGCCTCAAATACATGAGGACTAAGGCAATATCTTTATCTCAGTGTATCACATCTGTTACTAAAGTATTATTACTATTGTAGGTACCATAGCATTTCACTTATCTATTGATATATCTATTTGATAAGCAGATGGACAAACAGAACTCTTGTGTATTCTAGGGTTATAAATCTAGCCTCTTAGTTGGTAATAAATTGCATGCAGTGTTATGTCTCTGATATCGACAATTAAGCAAATCTGCCCTTAGGCTATTTCATATCACTCACACAAGAAGATTACATTGTACTTGCTATTAATTTAATAGTTACTTCTAACTTGTTTCCTTTCTGTATTAAGAGGTGTTTTTCCCTTTCATATTAAAAGTTCAATTGGTATTCAAATGAATAAACAATCAAAGTTCTTGATTTTGCCAACAAATAATGTTTTCCAATTGTGGGTCTACTTTTCTTTTCAATTATTTTTTTCTTTTAATAATTATTTCTTATTATGTTTTTTATTCTTATATCAATAAAAATTAAAGTTTTTTTCACTATTTTGTTTAAAAAGTATTTAAAGAAATCAATGCAAAAATACATGACAAGTAAGGATTGTGTCAAAAAGGTGCCATTTAAGGCCCTATTATCAGTTTTGGCTGCCCCAACCTGTATAGGTGAGAAGACCGTTAGAAGACTGTGGGGACAGTGGGGTATGAGGAACAACTCATACACAGTAATTGACAGGTTCTTGTTGAATCAAGCACAGAATTATATGAGCATCATAATTCATTAAAAATGAAAAAAAAATCAATCAACCAGAAAAATCAAATTGACCAACTTTGACTTATTTGCAAAATTTTGAGAGATTGGCCTAAAAATTGCATGAACAGGTATAAAATAGTGGGTATTAATAGCTTAAGACATTATTGGCAACATGTCTGTTTAATTTATATTATCAATATTGTTTAATTAGGCATGGAATATAAATTAAAATTGGGGGTAAAGTTCAATCGACCAGTATTGACCAGTAATGACCACTTCGGGAGTATTGACCGGGGCGGTTTTAACCGGTAAAAACCGCCGGTTAAAACCGGGGGCGGTCGATTGGTGCCAACCCTGATTGGGGGGGGGGGGGGGGGAGTGGGTTGGGAGGTGAGAGGGGGGGTATAATGTTGGGTGTGGTAATTGATAAGATGTTTAAAAAAAATGGGGGTGGGGTGGGAGTGAGAGGGAGGTATAATGTGGGGTGTGGTAATTTATTAGATGTTTTAAAAAAAATGGGGGGGGGGTAGGGGGAGTGAGAGGGGGTATAATTTGGGGTGTGGTAATTTATTAGATGTTAAAAAAAAATTGGAGGGGCGGGTAGGGGGTGAAAAGGGGGGTATAATGCGGGGTGTGGTAATTTATTAGATGTTTAAAAAAAAATTGGGTGGGGGGGGTGGGGGTGAGGTTGGGGGGGGGGGGGGGGGGGGGAGAAGGGATTCTGGTAGGGGCGTGGGGTATTGTTTGGGTGGAATCCATTGTGGTATTCAGGTAAGTGTTGTTTTGTCAAAGTAATAATAAATTGTGATCATAAAAAATAACAAATGATCTCACACTGATATGAACAAATATCCTTTATTCATTAAACATGAAATTTAAACTAATTGCATTTGTTTCCCCTGTATATAAGATATAATAGTGTATTACCTCCCCTGTCTTGCTTATATTTATATAAATCAACAAAAATAAACATTAACACAATATTTAAAGGCTCTATAAAGGTGACAAATCCAATTATTATGCATATCAACTGGTCTGATTTTTACCAGATTTTAGTTACTCTTGCATAAAAACTGCTAATAAAACAGCTTAGGTACAACGTTGTCAAGAATTATGGAAGATAAACCCGTTTCATAATTGGAAGAAATGTTTACATTTTTGCAACTAACGTGATGTGTAGCCTCAGAGTGACATATGCTTAAGATAGCCGAAAGAAAATTAAATTGTAATTCTATTTTAAACAACTTTTAACCAGCAGAAAGTAACTTATTAGATCACTACAAACGTTTTAACCATTTAGAAGAGACCTACTTTGTGGGTGATATCGGAAAACGTTAAAAATCATCGTTATATTTTTGGTGACCCGAGTCACTTTCACTATCTCTTTCCCGAGTAAACAGCGATGTTAATAAACTGATTGTTTGTTAACACAATTGACTTGGAGGACACTTTATTTTGAGCTCAAAACAAGTTGTATAGCTCATTTTTTTATTGTAGTGTCCAATAGCATATAAATATTGATTTTTGATAACCTTTATAAATAAAATATGAAAAAAATATTTAAAAATCGGTAAATAATTACGGATCTTCACCTTTATAGAGCCTTTAATATACAAAATATACAAAAAATCTCAAATTCTGATAATATTTTTACTGATCCACTTTATTTAACTCAAAGGATGATGTTTCATTGGACTGATAATTATAGATTTAGGATAACAGACAAGTTGCTTCAATTATATTGTTCAGAGTTCGCCCTGTTGGCCGGGTATGCGTTCTTGAGTTATCATCCTAAAACCATTTTACTATTTAGGGTCACCGTGACCTTGACCTAGTGACCTCAAAATCAATAGGGGTCATCTGCGAGTCATGATCAATGTACCTATGAAGTTTCATGATCCTAGGCCCAAGTGTTCTTGAGTTATCATCCGGAAACCATTTGGTGGATGGACCGACAGACGGACCGACCGACGTGTGCAAAACAATATACGGTTATTATATACCCCCTTTTCTTCGAAGGGGGACATAATAAAAACAAATTTATTTGTTAAAACACTGAATTATTTATGCATGATAAATTCATTATTTTTTCCCGAATGAGCCATTTCATCGAAGCAAAAATTCCCAAACTGGCCAATTTTGGAAGACCCTTTTTCCCAAAATAGGCAGAAAAAAAACCTGTGAACGTTTGCACATTATGCAGTTGTTACGGAAACAAGTTTTGACACAGGCAACATTGTTGTGCTGATAAAAAACAGGTCAATATTGAAATTCATCACAGTTCAATACGTTGTAATCAAATATGTTTTCTCTTATGCATTGTTCATATAGTGTTCCTAAGTGATACAAAATCGTTAGAGTATTTTCCTTACTACATTATCTGTAATCAGGGCTTGACACTAACTTCTACAGATTGGTGTCCACAGGGAACCCTGCCTATTAAAACTAGAGCAAAATCCTGGGAAAAACTGGTGTCCCTCACCAAAATTTGAGGGTCTCGGGTTACCAGGAAACTGTGTGTCGAGGCTGCTGTTGACATTTATTCACAAGAAATTAACACCACCTGCAAGGTTGGTTTTATGGCTACTTAAAGTATGCAAATCTTAAAATTGGAAAAGCCAATCAGAATCCAAGGCTCAACAAGAATATGCTGCTGTTGACATTTATTCACAAGAAATTAACACCACCTGCAAGGTTGGTTTTATGGCTACTTAAAGTATGCAAATCTCAAAATTGGAAAAGCCAATCAGAATCCAAGGCTCAACAAGAATATATTTTCACGATAGCGGTTTGACACTATAAACACAATAATTACCGGTATTATTACAGACGATAAACATTTGAAAAAAGCATCAAATATAAAGACCAAAGGTTTCTAATGTTTATAATGATTTATTGTCATGTGTTTGTAAAATATTTGAGATGTAACAACTTAATGAAAATTACACACGACTAAACAAGCATATAGATATAGCATATAAGTATTCTGCAAGCACAGCAGATCACTGAAGTTGTTATAAATTGGACAAAAATGACATGGACATGTTTACATTCTTTTGTATTTCTGCCAGAAAACATTTATGCGGTGTATGTATAAGAAAAAAGTTCCACCTGGATTCCAGGCAGCGAGTTTACGCGAAAAAAACTTTAGGAATAGCCTCAAAACCTTCAAATTTAGGACAGAAAAAAATGTCTCATTCCTAAAAACTATAGGTGTGACATGTATGGAAAAAGTGTCACATTGTGCTCAGCGTGTTTTTTTTCCTCAAAAATTATTGTACTGTTTCCATTTTGGACACTTGTCCAATTTTTACCAAGACCTGTGTCAGTGTGTGAACAGTGACAACACGTGTTCGAAACATTCCATCAATACAGCCTTTATTATGACAAAATTAACTTTGACGACAACTTTATTGTAATAAAAATTGATCAATAACTATATATGATAATAAGAGTTTGTTATAATCGCATTGTCTCGATATAAAAAAGAAGGAAATTGTGTGATAACATGCCATACCACTCGCTATGGCGGAGTCGCACGAGAAAAAGGAAATTACTAGGCGCATGCGTTGGTTTTGTAAAACTGTGCCCAACTGTTGTGGTTAAAAGTCACTACACAGTGACGACAGAAAGCTCACATCTATGTTAGCAGGATCTCTTACACTTTGCAAAAAAGTAATATGCAGGTAAACAAACGCTGTTCCTTTTTATTCACTCATTATAGTGGCGTTCAAAAAATAATGGTCGATAAGATTTGTGATTTTAATAGGATTTTATGTGTAATGTGTCAGCTTTGGCTGTAGATCTACCTAAATACTAGTTCGTGCTTTTTTCTCAAACTCTGGGCCAATCCAGAGTTAGCTTATAGACAGAAAAAAGTGCAAAAGCGACTATATCATTTAAAAGGGCCGCAAAGAGCATGTTATTGATATTCTGAATACGTAAATAATAATGGCGTATAAGAACGTATACAACTAGCTATGTATAATAACTGAATAATCTATTAATTATGAGCGTTAAAAATCATTTTATCATATTGGACTGGTTTGCCTAGCCCTTTTTATCCCACATAGTGATGTAATCTATATACAAATGTACCATAAGTTGGGGAGGATTATATACAAATTATTAATTTTAATGCCTTATTGTCTTAAAGTTGACAGTGAAACGGTCAAGCCGTCAATTCGCTGCATTACACAATATCACAGGCAAGCTGGAAACAGTTATTGGCGCTGTGAATTTCCTGCCACAGTTTTCACCGTACTTGAATGATATTTCAGTATAAAGTATAATTCGTCAGTCTCAAGTTTACGCGTTCAATAAAAAAAATACGTATTAGTTCAAATCACAATTATCGCGTACTTTGAAACAGGAAACGTTTGAATGCGATGCAGACACACGTGGTGTTGGCGCAACCATTTTGAAAGACGGCACATCAATTACTTTTGCAAGGCTGTTTGGCCCCTACGCACAGTTTATATGAAGCATCAAATGTGAGATGTCGGACTTGTTTAGCTGTCAAAGATTTCATCAGTATGTTGTTGAACATAAGGCCATAATTCATTGCAGCTATCATATAAACTCTGTCTGCAGTACCACTTACTCGTTTACAGAGAATTTTATCCATGATTTGAAAGCGACATTGAAGTCTAAGATGTTCTTGGGAACAAAGATCCCATTAGTGACCAACTGTCTGGAAAACCAATGAGTCACACGCTTCACGAATATAAATGAAAGTGCCTGAATGTTCACACCGTTATAAAATAACTTTAAAATATCTTAAATGTAGAGCTTACGACTAAAGGCGTAAACAGCTGAGAGTGGGCTTTAGCCGTACCTCACACACGCAAACAGACTTTATCCACTGAATAAATAACTGATGGGGAAATTTTGAACAGTGGACTCACAAGTTTGCTTCTTATATATATCATATACTACTGTACAATTTTATTAGAAAACTACCGTTTTGTTTTGCTGTTTTAAACAAGCATTCTATTTATGTTTAGCCTCAACGCAAAAAACGCATCCTCAGACGTACAAAAGAGAAACCAAACGTACTATTGAACGTACTAGAGCTAATATTTACAACGTGTACATTAACGAAATCCATACAAGCTTAAATTATATTGCACAAGAAAAAAACAAGTTAATGTAAAATATGGAGTGGACATGTTTTACATCAAACCTCTTAATGCAACAATCAACTGGTTGTGTTGATATGTACAACGCATTAAACTTAAGTTGACTAGCTAAGCGCTCTTTGACTGTTTTCTAGTTACAAACTTTTGATGCAACGTAATTATTCGTAATCTGCAAGTAATTAAATATATAAACAGCTATTTAATCTTTACAACTGAACGGAGTTGATATATTCCCTTGAAAGCGACCACTTAAACATACTATAGCGTGCAGACTTTGATGCAAATCATCAAATGCATTTATTAACTTTATATGTAACACCCTTGAACAGCTAATTAATGTACAAATGCTAATTAAAGTGTGGTATACAGACATATTACATTTCGTTTTCTGAATCCTTTTACGACAAATGTAAACTAAGATAAATATTTGAAGAACAGTGATTATTTAGTTCCAGATCTACGATAAGTTCCGAAAAATAAATCTATAAGTTTCTTAGTGTGTTTCACATGTCATTTATTTTAGAAACATATGGCGATCTTTGTTTTTTGTTGTAAATTAAAAATTCAATCGGCATTATTTTTTATGTGACAGATCCCTCTGGTAAAACTCGCTAACATACCAGTAAGGTCAACATGGTTTTCGTCTTCGGAAATTATCAAAACGCCTCTTATATATTCAATATACTCAAACAACATAACTAAAACAAACAATCGGATTTTTTTTCATGCAATAAATTGGGAGCACAAAACAAAAATTGCTATTGTTCATGAGAAAAAAAGTATTCAAACGCATGTCAACGCTTGTTTCTACAACAGCTAAAGAATCGCCGGAACCTTTCAGCCAGACTGGACGGCTTGCTTGATACATCAGTCTTTCGATCATCTGTACTTTTCCCGCCGAGTTCACCGAAAACTGTCACGTGAGCA
Source organism: Dreissena polymorpha (assembly GCF_020536995.1). Lineage (NCBI taxonomy): Eukaryota > Metazoa > Mollusca > Bivalvia > Myida > Dreissenidae > Dreissena > Dreissena polymorpha. Next base: position 103,105,346 of record NC_068359.1, read on the forward strand.
GTCCAAACTACCTGCTGGGCTATTGCATTGAGGTTTGAATCGTTGTAATTGACGAAGTTGTCAAAAGACAAGTTGGCACAGTCCAGACTGTGGCCTTTCTTCACATGTTGGCGCCATACAGCGTGCTTTGCATCCCTTGGTCCTGATTCCGAATCGGAAAGAGACGTCAAACTGTAGCTTACATCCGCCGCGTGGAACATTTTCCTAGGCAAACATCTGTAATTAAGATGGTTCCCGCTTATAGAGGCGCCTGATGATGAAGAAGTGGTCAGTGACGCGCTACTCCAAATTTCGCCGCTAGGTTTCGACCGCAGGCAATCAATGGCGGTGGTAATTTCGTCCCAGATCGCGGCAGCTTTGGCACTGCTGCATATCTGAAAGGACTGCTTGGGTTTGAATTGACTGGAGAAGGTAATAATCTTGCTGCAGTTCTTGTATGTGACACCGAGAAGTCCCGCCGGAGTGAGAGACTTCAGATCGTAATCTATATGCGGCCCGCAGAGGTTGATTCCCGCGACTACGACGCACCTCTCTCCAATCCCGATACTAAACAGACCAACAGCGTCCATGGTTCCGCTAAGGAGGGCCACGAAAATGCCTTCGGCCTGAAGTGTCTCATGGATGTTATACTTGCAGCGGAGAACGCTCTGTAATGTGTTTGCTTCCATTTTATACCTGAAATTAAACAGTATATTGTGAATAGTCGTGTGTATTATTTTTTGTTAGTAATGGTTGAACGAGATTTAAATGGACACAAATATAAATTAAAGTGATATTTAACGCAAATATTTACTGATTTATCAGCTCGGTCACTTATAAAAACCTTTGCAAACTATCTTTAAAATAACGGGTAATATCAAAGTGATCGTTGGTAATCAAAGACCTCCGCACGTTTCTACCCATTTAAATATATTTTTATCATTTATCAATTTAATAGAAACGATAAATCGGTGTTGTTTTTGTTTAAAGTTTATGACCGTTGATTTTAATTCATTTTCACGATTTTTCTGTAAAACTTTTAATTAAAATTAAATGGTTTGTTAAATATAAAACTATTTCTTTTAAATAGGTTAAAAACGAAAAAAAACTTACCAGTTTACAATCGATGATGTTTACTGTTTAAGCGCGAATGCTACTTTGACGTTGTAACTAGCGATTATGGTGACGTCGCGTCATCCATACGTTTTACATTGACGTCGTGACGTGAGTGCGCTTCGTAAAGGTGTACGTCGTGTTTATTAATGTTTTCAAACACTACACTTTTTTACACTTTTTTTTAAAAAACGTATTTATTTCAGCTCGATTTCATAACAAGCCTTAGCTTATATGAAACGCTCTCGAGTCCGATTTCCTTGGTGTCTATGGGGGAGATCTGAAGAACGCTCCCACAGTGGGAGTCGAACCCGTGACTACCGATCGCTAGGCGGACACCATATCCACTACACCACGGCGATCTTTTGAGAGTGTACACCTTATTCGTGAAAAGTACGTTGTTATGTAATGCACTCGATAGCGGACGTTTTATAAACAAAACGCCCACATTCGAACAAAGAGTACCGAAGGAACGCAAACAACATACATGTATCAATAGAGAGCGGCCATATCGACATCTTCTGTGCACAAGCCCTTTTTAAATGTCAAATTATTCGAGGTAGCCGTTATGTTCGAATTCAACGTTGATTGGCTTTTTAAATAATGTTGGCAAGGAAACAAAGCACACGCATTAACGTTGATTATCCTAATTAAAGTACCGGTACGTGTTCCTTTCAATATTGTCATGATTTTTACAAACGCATTTTGTTTGTTTGGACGTTCATTATTAGTATACTTTAGGAATGAAATGGTTGCATGTCTTTCATGTCTAGATATATCTCTAATGCGTGAAAATAGAGCTTACTGTAGTTGCCGGGTTAGAAGATCTGTTAAATTAGTATATGTTTGTTTAAAATAAAGATAAATTAATTACGATAGACAAGGAAAAACCCATAAGCCGTAACAAAAGACCTATCAAATACCAAAGATTGGAAACATCTAAACATCTGTTTTCTGGCGTTATCGCGCGTTATCAATGTGTACGCCCGCTTTATTCCAATAAACGAGATATAATGACATCGCACATCAAGCGAAACGTGAAACAATATTTCGATATTTATCACAGCTTTAATGAATTAAATAATAACAATATATGTATAAATATAATTCCTTTTTTCAAACTGAAGTGTTTCTTTATGCAACGAATAAAGTATAATTACAGAACTGGGGGCCATTTCATCAATAATAACGATTCAAATACGATCGTAAATTATGTATCGAGATTAATGTAGTCGTTTACGATTTTATCAACGAAATCGTAAAAAGCCGTTAACATAAAGTAGGACTTCGTTAAGTATGGTGTTTGTGTACCGGAAAAATAGTGACGCAGTCTAAAAACTCTGTATGACGTAATTTTCACGCAATTTTTAAGCAGGCGAAGTACACAATATTGCGGAAAGTTGGCGTAGCCCCGAAAACAGGAGAAAGTATAAGAACGGCACAGTTGAAAAAACATCTATCCTTGTCGACCGGTGTGTCGATGGATACAATTTGCTTACCGGTGCCCATAAGTTGGGGCTGACAGATGCCGATAAGGACTCTCAATGGGCCAGGGCCGTCGTGGGCCGTCCACTCTTTTGACCAAAAAAAGGAGAGAAAAAAAGAAAACAGAGAAAATAAGGCTGAGCTAGGAGATGAATTGCTTAATCTCCTCTGGATCAGACATAGTTTATCATGCTTCCTTATATTAAAAAAAAACACGCCGATTTTCAATACAAAACTGATGCTGTTGCAAAAATGATAAAATCCCGGTAGTTCTATCCGTTTTCTAACTTCGTTGTTTTCCAATGGTACGAACGAGTCACCGTACTCTCCATTTTTCCCGAATGTTTATACCGGAAGATGCAGAGGATTATTTTTCCAAGAAACGAGGAAAGGCATCAAAGTGAGTAAAATGATAACCATCGCTGCGGCTTTGTTGCAATAATGAAAATACACGAAAAATGCTATATATGCCCTTCGTTCACAAATTGAAGGAAATGAATAGTCCAAGAAACCCCTTCTTATAGCATAGGCGCTCGATGGCCATGTTTTATTTATTTTGTTTTAAATATTTTTTAGCCGTTTTTTATTATAATGCATAAACATACTAAATCAACAAAAATCTTCCGACAAAATTTATTCTAAAAGGGTAAGACACACGCCATTTTCTCACCTAACGGAAGTGCGTCCTTACCCATAATTAAATCGCTGTCACCCGCTCGCTTATTGAAATGCGCTCTTTCTCTATCTACGTTCAGTTTCAACAGAAACATCCACAGGCGATGTGATAAATCCCTGTAACTATTGTTTCACTCACTTAATGAAGTAATCAACAAAATATGTTGTAAATTGCATATTCATGAATCATAAGTATTGGCTACGGAAGCCCATTCGTGACATTCCTATCTTTTTTTATAAATCCAATCTGCTCATTTCTACTAAGCATTACTTTAAATAATGAAACCCGGCATTGGCAGATATTACCACAGAAGGCGCCAACCTAAGTTTGCCAACCGATATTTGGCAAACGTTGGCCCAACGTTATCATGCCATCGCCAACATCATGCCAACGTGATGCCGTCGATCTGCTATCTGGGGTATTCATTATTTTCTTTTGCAAACCCAAGAATAAACATACACGAAAATACTTAAAGAAACGTGAAGGATTTATTTGATCCAATAAATTTTCATGAGATATCAAAACAAGAGGGCAATGATGGCCCTGTATCGCTCCATTGCTGAAAAAAGGCTGAAACAAATATTCTTGGCATGTGCAAATACTTAAATATAGGCCCTATTTAAGCAGATATATACTTTTGTGACCCCCTGGGCTGAGTCAAATTTAACCCCAGGGGCATAATTTGAGCAAACTTTGTAGAGGACTACTATATCTCACTACATACAAAATGTGGTAGCCCTAGGTCCTAGAGTTTAGGACAAGAATATTTTTTAAGTTTTCACAAAGTAGGCAAGATACATGTATAAGCGTATATAATGTTCAATTTTGTGACCCGCAGGTCAGGGTCAAATTTGACCCAAAAGGCATAATTTGAACAAACTTGGTAGAGGACTATAAGATGTTACTGCATACCAAATTTGGTAGCCATAGTCCAAATGGTTTTCGACAAGAAGATTTTTAAAGATTTCACAAAATAGGCGCTTTACAAGCGTTTATTCAATTTTGTGACCCCACGGGGCAGGGTCAAAGTTGACCCCAGAGGCATTATTTGAACAAATTTGGCAGAGGTTAATTAGATGTCACTACATACCAAATTTGGTAGCCCTAGGCCCAATGGTTATGGACAGAAAGATTTTGAAAGTTTTCACAAAATAGGCCCCATATAAGCGTATGTTTAGTTTTGTGACTCCCCGGGCAGGGTCAATTTTGACCCAAGGGGCATAATTTGAACAAACTTGGTAGAGAACTATAAGATGTCACTACATACCAAATTTGGTAGCCCTATGCCTTATGTTTAAGGACAAGAGGATTTTTTAAGTTTTCACGAAATAGACACTATAAGCATATAATAGATTTTGTGGCCCCCAGGGCAGGGTCAAATATGACCCCTGGGGCATAATTTGAACAAACTAAGAAGAGGACTATACGATGTCACGACATACCAAATTGTGTAGCCCTAGGCCTAATGGTTATGAACAAGATTTTTTTTAAGTTTTCACAAAATAGGCATTATATAAGCATATGTTCAATTTTGTTACCCCCGGGGCAGGGTCAAATTTGGTCCCAGGGATAAAATTTGAACAAATTTGGTAGAGGACTATTAGATGTCACTACATACCAAATTAGAAAGCCCTAGGCCGGATGGGTATGAAATTTTCACAAAATAGGCCTTATATAAGCATATGTTCAATTTTGTGACCCCCGGGGCAGGGTCATATTTGGGATAAAATTTGAACAAATTTGGTAGAGGACTATTAGATGTCACTACATACCAAATTTGATAGCCCTAGGCCGGATGGTTATGGACAAGATTTTTTGAAGTTTTCACAAATAGGCCTTATATATGTTCAATTTTGTGACCCCGGGGCAGTTTCAAATTTGACCCCAGGGGCATAATTTGAACAAACTAAGAAGAGAACCAATACATGTCACTACATACCAAATTTGGTAGCCCTATGCCATACAGTTATGGACAAGAAGATGTTTAACGTTTTCACAAAATAGGCCTTATATAAGCATATGTTCAATTTTGTGACCCTCGGGGCAAGATCAAACTTGACTCCACGGGCATATTTTGAGCAAACTTGGTAGAGGACTATAAGATGTCACTTCTTACCAAATTTGGTAGCCCTAGGCCCAATGTATATGGACAAGAGATTTTCAAAGTTTTCACAAAATAAGCACTTTATAAGCATAAATTCAATTTTGTGACCCCCGGGGCAGTTTTAAATTTGACCCCAGGGGCATAATTTGAACAAACTAAGAAAAGAACTATTACATGTCACTACATTCCAGATTTGGTAGCCCTATGTCATACGGTTATAGACAAGAGGATTTTTTATAGTTTTCACAAAAAGGCCTTATATAAGCATATGTTCAATTCTGTGACCCTCGGGGCCGGGTCATACTTGACACCAGGGGCATAATTTGAACAAACTTGGTAGAGAACTATAAGATACCACTACATACAAAATTTGGTAGCCCTAGGCCCAATAGTTATGGACGAGAATTTTGAAAGTTTTCACAAAATAGACCCTATATAAGCATATGTTCAATTTTGTGACCCCCGGGGCAGGGTCAAATTTGACCCCAGGGGTATAATTTGAACAAATTTGGTAGAGGACTATTAGATGTCTCTACATACTAAATTTGATAGCCCTAAGCCCAATGGTTATGGACGAGAAGATTTTGAAAGTTTTAACAAAATATGCCTAATATAAGCAAATTTTCAATTTTGTGACCCCCAGAGCAGGGTCAAATTTGACCCCAATGACATAATTTGAACAATTATAAAAGAGGTTCACCCAAGGAACATTCCTGAGAAATTTCATCAGAATTGGACCAGTAGCTTAGCAGAAAAAGATGTTTAAAGGAAAAGTTAACGCACGGACGCACGCAAGCATGGACGCATGCACGACGGACACAGGACCGTGACATAAGCCCCGCTGGCCTTTGGCCAGTGGAGCTTAACAATAATTAAAGAGGCTAAATGAGTTCAGATCAATATTATCTAGTGAAATTCGTTGCCATTACAGCGTAGGGAGCCCGGAGACAGGGGTGTACGGTCAATCTTTATCATATACACTCTGCCCCCCTTCATCAACATTAGTGGCAAAAAAAAACGTCCCTCTATGCAAATTCTTTGTCAAATTTTTTTCCTCGGAATATCGAAGATTTCATCCATGCACAGAGCGGCATATTTTGATACTGTGGTTGACTTCATATTTCGTTTTGTTCTGGCAATTTATTAATATTTTTTTTATAAATTGTTTAACCCTTTCCAGACTGAAACTTCAAACTGAACATACCAGATTATGTCAAGCTGAACATAAAGGAAGTTCAGAGGTGCAACCAGAAATTTCAACATTGTGAAATCTACAGCCATTTGCTCGGGTTACCGTAGGTAATAGTAGTTTTATTCTTATTTCATACACGATTGAATCTGATAGATGGAATTGGTTAAGTCTACATTTCATGATGAAACCGTGTACTTCATAAACGAACAACGGCAAAAAGCAGCGATCATAATTTGTTGTCAAATATACATATTGACTTGATACATCTCGCAGCTATATCCTGTAAGCAATAAATTTAATGTATCAAGCCACGTCACATACACAGTGGGCGGTTCGTACACCGCATCACCACCAGATTTCGATTCTTATAGCCGAATTTAGCCTTCCATCCGACACTGTTATGTTCTCTTATCCGTTTTTTAAATCATGTTTTTACGTTACTTTTTTCAGAACAATCTTTCGTCAGAATTTCTCCCGGAACCTTGAAGTCAATGATATTATGCCGCCAGATCAACTGGCAATGAAAATTGCTTGTCAAACTCATGTTCTATAGCCATTTGGTGGTAAGTGGTAGTGAAAAGATGCCATTTAAGGCTTGTGTTTTTTTTACAGAACTGCTATTAATTCATGTATTTCACCATGCATCATTTAATGATAAGCATGATAAATATGTTGTAGGCAATGAGTCATTGGCAGCAAGTCTCCGACATGCGGTAAGTGAAGAACTACACAACAATCCATCGAGGTACAGCCATGATCACCCTTTAATTAAATCAAAGTACTGACAGTACTGGTGTGACGATGCTTACGAAGAGGATTGATATCTATATAAGTTTATCTACATCACCACAATTGTGTATGTGGGTACGAACATTTTGGGTAGGAAAAAAATGGGTACGAAAATTTTGGGTACAAAAAATTATGCCAAAAAAAATTGGGTACGAAAAAAGATTTGGTTATGAAAAAAATGTGGGTAGGAAAAAAAATTGGGTACGAAAAATTTTTAGGTACGAGCAAAACATTGGGTACGAAAAAAAATGGGTACGAAAAAGTTGGGTACAAAAAATGTAGGGTACGAAAGTTTGGGGTACGGGGAAGTAGTACCCGTGGGGAACTTGATCCATTCAGCGAAACTGGGAGGCGGATTACATTCTATATCAAAGTAACAAGAAATATCTTTAAAAAGATATTCGACGTGTATTTTCTGTACCACTTATCTTTAAAAAAAACGTTCTGTTACAGTAAAACATTTGTGGGTTTTAACATTACGTTTCAGCATATAAATTCAAAACTTGACATGCTCTTTAATGACACAATGCTCTTTAATGTCACATGTGTATCATACCAAACTTTATGTTTCGTTGTTTCCTTTCCTAAGTTAATGATGCTATGTGTACGGACGTGAATGCACATGCCCATGTGCATGAACATATACTTTTTCTCTTTTGATTATTGTTTTTTTTCTCTAATTTAATAAGGTTAGGCATGTTTGCTCGTTAAGTACGGCAATAATTTCATGATGATCCCCGAAAGTGGGTATGAGCACATAGTCGTAAGAGCATTTGAATACGTGAGTTCGCCCATGAACACATGGTAAGATTAACTAAATCTCCGCGATAAGACCTTATATGTGTTTGAAACAGCAAATAATATCCAACAAACGAATGAATTATCAAACAAAGTTTGTGCACTGACGTGGCTCTGTAATTTCTGTTTGAAAAGTTTATTAAATATGCAAAATGAGAAAGCACGCATAAGAGCGAGTTTCACATATGTCATACGGCTATAATGCTGTTTATTTACCATAGTCGCTACAACGTTTACAAATGGCAGGTTCGAAATAATTCGTTTTCTTTACACTCATGATCGCGTTGAAAATTAATTATGCACGTTTTAATTCGCAATTTGTTTACTGAATCACGACAAATGCCAAATACAATACAGAAAATGCATAGTTGTTTCATTGATCTATAAACATATAATGGATTGAATATAACTAATTTAAAATTAACGTTTTCAAACTATTATTAAATCTTTTTTCCAGAATATGCTTCCTATTTATAGCTGAGCTTCCTATACCTTTATCAATGATAATCAGCGAGGTATGCCGTTTAGAAAAAATCGAGCTATCTTAATCGGATTGGCTCGGTCTTTTACATAGGTCGCCATTGTGAAGAATTTTTTCATGGAATGATAACTTAGACGAACTGCTTCGCAGCATCGTCAAAAAGTTGTGCAGAAACAGGGCGACGCTGTCACATTTTCCAAACTGTTCTTTCGAATACTGATGACGAATGTGTTTATGTGACACTTGATAACATACCTGACCTCATAAAAACAGACGGGTTAAGAACTAGAGAGGATAAGCGCTGGTCTACAATTCTGCATGTCATGGCCCTATATAAGCACAGTTTTAGGAAGAACCGTACACTCGCTGTACCCAGATATGCTGTGGGACTACAGAGAATTGTATCACAGCAATATCAGCCCTGCTGGTGAGCAATCATTTTTCTCACCACAAATCTGTGATGCAAGTTCTACGCCGATTGTTTTGCTTTGGACCGGCGACTGTGATTTAAGTCGAACTGGTCATATGTTCACGGCAAACCACGTTGTACCCATAGTTAAGACTGAAATGATGCAATATGTTGAGATCATTTCAGATTCTAGGACAAAGAAAATGAATTCGTATCTTGGATATGGGTCCAGGCCGTCTTCGACTAAATGTGCCAATTCCAATTTGACTCCCAAACCACCTGAACCTCCTGTTAATGAACCAAAAGCAAAAAAGGTGCGCAACAAATGAACCTTCGAACGCAGAATTGACAAGGCCGGCGCCAAATCAGCCGAGGTCATTCAAATTTCCACAGCGCTGTTTTGGACAAAAGAAATCAACCGAAAGGAGTTTGCAGTCTTCTTGGTTTGATACTTGGCCATGATAAGACTAGAGGGATCAAACGACATCGCGTTTTGCTATGTTTGCAAAATAGCCTTTAATTAAAGAAAGCTGTCCAATTCAAATGTTGACAAAGTATTCATTATGAATTGATTATCTAATTGGAAACATGCTGTCTAATCGTTTAAAAGGCACGAATCGTCGAAATGCCACCATGAATCCGTTGAAAAGGTGATTACTTTACCCAATACCACGTAGGGGAAATGTTTTCGACAGAGCACGCGCCAAAAAAAACAACGTCAAATCGAGATTGTTTAACGAAAATTTTGTCGTGTTTAAGATTTTTGTGTCGGCACGGTTTAGCGATTCGTGGCGATGGTGATGAGTTGGACAGGAACTACATCCAACTATTAACTCTTCGTGGAGATGATTCGAGTTTGATAGACTAGATAAAACGCAAAAATGAGAAGTACACAAGTGGCGAATCTCAAAATGAGATGGTAAATATCATGTAGTAAGTAAGTTTATTGTAAACAAAGGCCTCCGGCCCATAATACATCATGTATACATACTATATATAAACAGATGCATGGCTATAACTATACTCCGGGACATTGCCTAGCAGATTCGAGACTCTGGGTATTTTTCTATAATGGCGGACGAAACGACTGATATGTCCAACAGGGAACAGTTCGTGATCGTACTTAGGCATGGGGATACAGACCTAATATCTCATGAAGAATTCATTGGACTTACAAAGTTAACACTATAGATTCCAACACACTTAAACGCACAATTGAAGACTGCCTCTTTCACCTGAACAATCGAAAATAATGCGTGATGCTCTTGACACCTACCACGAGATGTCTAAACTTGTCAAATTTTCTCCAAAACGCGACAGTCTTTTTTGAAAAAATTAAGCACGATTTAGCCTTGAAACTCCTGGATTACGTACACTGTGTCCAACCCGTTGGACCGTAAAGGCAAACAGTCTCCAGAGTGTTTTAGACAACTATGAAGTCATTCAAAGTTTCATACGTTTTATCAAACACAGACATTAGAGCCAGAATTAAAGGTGTTGAAGCACAGATGAAATCTTTTGACCTTTTATTTGGCATCATACTTGGTCAGTTATTGACGCGCCATACTGACAATCTGAGCAAAGGTTTGCAGCTCCAGGACCTGTCTGCATCAGAAGGCCAATCAAAAGCCATGCTGACAATTGACACACTGAAAACATTAAGAAATGAAAAGGCATTTAATCAGTTCTTTAATACAGACACAACTACTTTGAAGCTCTTGATCTGGTTATAAATTGTGTCCAGGACAGGTTTGATCAGGCAGGTCTAAAAGTACTCAGAAATGTAGAAGACCTTATTGTTAAGGCTGCATCGTATAGCTGCGAGCATTACAGTGAAGAGTGTATTTTTGTGACTGAATTTTATTCAGATGACGTAAACAAGGACACGCTGAAAAAACACTGAACAGATCCGACTGTCATACGTACTTGACTATATGCGCAAGCTTCCACCTACATTGCGTGTGATCTACTCAGATGTTGCGGCACTTATACGAATCTTACTGACATTGCCAGCTACAAATGCCACAAGCGAGAGGACGTTCTCTGCGCTTCGGAGAATTAAGACATATCTGAAAAGCACAATGTCCCAAACTAGACTCAACAACCTTATGACTTTGCACGTTCATAAGCAAAGAACGGACGCTCTTGACTTAACTAAAATTGCAGAGGAGTTCGTTGCTCGAGGAGAAAGGCGCAGCTGTGTATTTGGAAAAGTTTAAAGGTATTACAGCACTGCAACTTAGCAAATAAACAAACTATTTCAAACTATTTTCCCTAGTTAATCGCATTTGAAAATAATATGGATACTGGTACGGCGCCGTGTAACTTAGTAATATCGTGCATATTGGCCTCAAAACCTCCCAAATGTCACGATATAGCTTTTATTTATTTTTTTAAATTCCGGGGGGGGGGGGGGGGGGCATGCCCCCCGAACTCCCTAGTACATTCTCGCCTTCGGCGCTCGCAGGCACGGGCACTTAGAGTCTGATCGCTTTGAAAAGTCCGACGACGGCCCTGTGGGCCCAAACTGTTGAAATGTGAGTATGACATGTTTGACAGTGGTAAAATCTTGACGGTTTCTTATATCTATGTCCCTTGCGATTTAGTTTAGATTATATCTTCAGCTTCGTAAGAAAATTGGTTTTGTTAACATTCAATAGTTATCAATCCACTTAATTAAGTACGCTACCTATGCTATCGGTTTTTATATCGAAAGACCGTTTGCATGTCCGCGTTAAATCATCTACAATCGATTCTTGATTTAATTGGTATCTTGACAGCAAGTCTTCTTCGCGGATGTGCTTCAATTCGAAACGGAGTTTGAAAAGACGAGGAATCGGCCTTTTTCCCTCTTCTTGCATTGAAGAAAATCTAACGCCGCCATGCCGTTAATTTACGACGGCTGTTACACAGATTACACAGTGGTATATTTATCATTTGTATGAATTTATGTTATCTTACTTTACGATTTGCTTGAAGAAACGCGATTTCACTGTAACATCGTAATTTATGTAAATCGTAATTTACATTAAGTAGTAAATCGTTGATGAAACGGCTCCCAGAACAGTTTACTTGAAAAATTCCAATTCATCGTTATATATACAAAACTGACAATATATGAATCGTGTTTTGAGAAAACTGGGCATAATGCATGACTTGTGCGTAAAGTGTCATCCCGCACAGGCTAATCAGGGACGACACTTTCCGCTTTTTGGACATTTTTCGTTTAAATGAAGTCTCTTCTTAGAAAAATCCAATTTAGGCGGAAAATGTCGTCCCTGATTACCCTGAGCAGACTGCACAAGCTAATCTGGGACGACACTTTACGCACATGCATTATGCCCGGTTTTCCCAGAACACAATTTATACGCAAAAAGCGCATGCACAGTATAGCGAAAATGACCAAAATAGTATGTAATAAGGTGTTAAAACTGTACTTTGGTCGTTTTGACTCCACGTTTGCATTTAATGCATCAGTTCTCATTTTAAAAGTATTTTTACAATACATCACGAGTTAAGTTTGAACATTAATGTTAGTATTTGTTAACAAAGATGTACATGTATGCAAACTTGGTCGGTTATTATAGAATTTCTCAAAATACAATTTACTAATATCGATATACAGAGGACATACAGAGAGAGAATTACAAAAAGAAACTCGTCTTCGTTATCATTTAAACTGCATATACTACATTAACGTTCGTTTTTATGAATATTTACATGTCTCCCAGATTCAATTTTTAACATATGGAACGAAAGTATTTACATTTTTTTTCTTAAATTAAAGTTTTGGATTATGGTGAGGTCATCAGATAATTCAAATGGGTGTTCCATTTCTTTGTATAAAGTTAATGAACTTTTTACATTTAAATCATTTCGCCACAAACCTATGGTTATATCAATAAGTATAGTTTTACATATACAAATAAATGCATTTGAATTCTGGATACATCCTAACATCTACAAAGAGTACTACTTAAATGCACCCCTGGTACTCTTATGTAAACGTAAATGTACCCCGGGTACGGAAAATACACTAAAACGTACCCGGCCAATCAAGACTGTACCCGAGTTTTATTCCCGCCCTAAATCCGACATCGTTTAAGCTCTTAGGAATACGAAACAAAAACCTCTTCAAACGAAACCTGCCTCAACATTCTTGTTGAGTATGAGTTTCGATAATATAGAGGCCATTTTACAAAATATTTACATAAAATTATATGATGTGATCTAACGTAGAATATATTTTTTATCTGCGAACATTTATAACAAACATGTCATGCGGTGGATATGCGACTAACACATGAAAAAAAAACACACAATTAAACCTTTGTTTTCAATTTCATTATTGACGAACGTATTTTTATCCTTTTTATTTTAAAAACATGATAAACACCGAATATCTTAAAAATATTTCTTGTTTCAAGTAATACATCTTGGGTCCAAACTGGCCAATTCACATGGTCCACATTTTTATTGTTATGCTTCATTCGGCGTCTGAGTGCATATCTCGCTTAGGCAAAAATATATCAATATATACACAGTTCATTGTTCGATCTTTGACTACGGTGACAGGCTCTATTCGGGTGTCTGTTCATGTCCGGCGACACGTGCGGAGTTATGTCGTGCGGTTTGCGGTCTCCACTTTTAGATTCTTACCACCCGCGATGCCACTTTGTTCAACGAATATTGATAAATTTGGTCTGAATCTTAGAAAAACATTTTTTTTATAAACATATCTAGGATAAGTTTAAAACAGGATAATGTGAGGTCGAAAACCTGGTCACCAGGTGTAATCATTGATACAAAATAGCCCTCTTACTATTTGTACGCGAGTGACTACAGATGCGTGTTCACCTACACGAACCACGAAAATGGACGCAGTCGCTGCATAAACCAATAAAACGATTTCGTTGCGCAAAAAGCAAACTCTGATTGAAGTGAAACCATTCGTGCGAGTTGAGGTCTGAAAAGGTTGGTCGAACATTTGTTCTAAATGTTGAACCCAAAACCCGAACATTTTTTTCTCAAAAGATCGCTATTGATGATATTGCACAAGATGTTCGCACACACCCACCTTTGGCTGAAGACAAGTGTTACACGATCTACAAGAATGGAATCACTGCAGATCTCTTGTTAATAAGCGAAGATGTTCGAGTGTTTCAAGGCCACGTGCTAGAGGCTATTGAGAACATTAAACAAGATTGTCTTCAGATGGAAAACTTAGAGATTCTGTATAAAGGATGGTATCGGCGAATCGTAGCTGTTGTTCAGAGACAAATCACTGCATTCATGCGAGCTAGACGCCTTGTGAACAGATATTGCAACACATATGAATTATCGATTACAAACCACATCGAAGGCTGCTCGGCCTTTGGGTTATACAATGTTGTTTCATCATTGAAGAGGCAACTTCAAAACGAAGAGTAAAGACAAGACAATTGTTTAGGAATATAATAGTCTCACTTGAATTGTTACATGGCACACGAGAGATTGTTGAAACAGCGTGCACAATTAAAAATGCCTTGGTTAACGAAGGAACTGAAAGTAACAAGAGCTGTCAGAGGACAGCGCGTACGACTATTCGAGTGCTTGACAGTAAAACGTAAACCATCATGGGGAAATTGTTCAGACTATCTTTCAAGAATACAAAAAGAAGAAAAATGGGGGGGTGGGGGGTGGGGGGGGACGAGAGGGGGGGGGGGGGGGGGTAAAATGTGGGGTGTGGTAATTTATAAGATGATGTTTAAACAAATTTTGGGGGAGGTTGGGGTGGGGTAGGGGCGGGGGTGAGAGGGGGGTATAATGTGGGGTGTGGTAATTAATTAGATGATGCTTAAAAAAATGGGGGGGAGGTTTGGGGGGAAGGGATTCTGGGTAGGGGCGTGGGGTATTGTTTGGGTGGAAACCATTGTGGTATTCAGGTAAGTGTTGTTTTGTCAAAGTAATAATAAAATGTGATCATAAATAAAGAAGTTATGGCAATTTAAGCAAAATGTGCAATTATCTAAGTTTAAAAGGGGCCATAATTATGTCAAAATGCTTGATACAGTGGTCTGCTCTTGTTTATAGGTTGGGGTCATGTTAGTTAACAAGTATGCAACATATAAAAGCAATATGTCAAAGGATATAGGAAATATTTGGGTAGTACGCAAACTTTAACATAGATTTATCAATAATATGCATATTCTAAGTATAAAAGGGGCAATAATTATGACAAAATGCTTGATAGAGTTGTCTGCTCTTGTTTATAGGTTTGGGTCATGTTGCTAAACAAGTATGCAAAATATGAAAGCAATATGTCAAGGGACAAAGAAAATATTTTGGGTAGTACGAAAACATTTGCACGCTAACGCAGACGCTCACGCCGACGCCGGGGTGAGTAGGATAGCTCCACTATATATATTTCATATATAATAGTCGAGCTTAAAATGAGTTTGAAAAACTGTTTGATGTAAACGAGGAAGCAAATATCGTTTTGGACTAATGTATGGGATTGAAAACCACAGCTAACGTTGAGCTGATGATGGGCATCTGCCGATGCGATGATAACACTCGAGAGCCTATGAACAAGAAACTGAATACCAGAAAGGCTTCCAAAGAAATAAGACACACATTTGCTGAAACCAGAAAGAGAAGATTCCAAAAATGGACGAATCGCTTGCATTTACCTATATGCGATCAATCTAGTGAAGCTAGTGTCATAAACAAGCCGAAGGAAAAGCGCACGACCGCTCCTTTGTCACCGAAACAACCAGTTATCGGTGGCGAAAAAAAATAAATGTGCTATAGCACCTCATCTTCAAATGAAGACGATGACATTGATTTAGAAAAAGACGAATGCATGTCATCAGATTTGGATGATAAACACAAGTTTGTATACAAATGGCAAATTCAATGGATCACAAACATAAAGAACATTGGATAATATGAAAGAGAAAGCGAATGATTTCAGTGTTATATATAATTCCTTTTCAGAAATTTGTTTCAAAACAAAATGGGAGCAATACGACGCATGGATTCAAATTTATATCAAGAATACAAATCGTAAACCAAACGAAAATTTCATGCTGTCGAATGCCAGTCGTAGTTGTGCTACGCCATCTGACGAAACAACCAGCGCGGAAAAGGTGTATGTGGATATTTACAATACAGAAGTTTTAGAAAAAGCAAAATCACACGAAGCAATTAGGTCGGACAATGAAACAAAAACATAGAATAAAAAGACAAGAAAACCAAAGGAGAACAAAAATGAGAATAAGAAAAAGGCGAAGAAAACGAACATGAAAACGGACATGAAATCGGACAAAACAACGGACAAGACAACAGACAAGACAAAGACCAAGACGTTGAAAAAAATAAAGGGTGTAATCAAAAGGAGAACACTGAGAAGAAGAGCTTTGTACAAAAAAAACGCTAAAACATCACCTTCGGAAAATCTTGCCTGTATCACTCAACGGGAGTGAGAGTAGAATGTCTGATCGGGCGAACAATGTGTAAGAAAAAGATGATGAAGCATTATTGCAAAACAATGACCTTGTTCAGACAGAAATTAAGGCTCCAAGTAAGACTGCAGTAACCGCCCACCAAGAAACAGACGCTACTGAAATAAAACAACCAGAGAAAAAACGGAAGTGGTGGAAAAGAGTTTTCCGCAAAACCAAATCAAGAGTCTCAAAACCAAGAACAGACTACGACTGGACAAAGGAACCGGGTTGGCAAAACGTCCAGCTGGGTACAAGTTCCGGTTTTGTAGCCGCCGAACCCCCCACGCCTGAGAAACTCGCATTGTACGGGCGCGTGTGGTCGGACACGCTCTCGAACAGCGACGATGAGGATCACACATTAGACGCTGAGCGCAAGGCGCATTATGTCGACTCACTCCTGGATCAACTTGACAATAATCAACGATCAGGGGCCGTCGGTGTAGAAAGCGACAACGCGAAATACAGAGCGATCGCCGAGGCGATCTACGCGGCCTTGGATAACATCTGGGACAATGACGACGATGGTTTTCAACCAGGTACTACCGTTGAAAGACGACGTTGAGTCTTCTCTACTCGCTCCCATTGATACCACTGGCGATGAGTTATCAGACAATACTTATCGTGTTTATGTTTGTTTGTTTTTTTAACCTTTTTACTTTTATGCATTTTTTTTGTTAAATTAAATTGCTAAACTGGAATTTACCTCTGTCGTTTTCCCCGTTTTATACCAAATACAACTTTGATTATGTGTGTAGATTGTTCCCAAGGGAGCGAAATGAGCAAGTGAATCAGAGAGATAAAGTGACATTTATGTTATAAAGTATTTATTTCTACTTTTCATTGATTAAAGATACATACAGTATAATGAACATATACATTAATATATATTAACATAGATTTAGGTACTATTTACATTAACAATAATTTACATCTGAATATTATGTATACATTTGTGTAAAGAGATCAACAAATAAAACGTCTGTTTATTTTTAAACACAATAAATAACTTTAACGTTATGCACGTTTGAATGAAAGTACATTTAAACTCCTGGTTGTCTCAACATCGCTGACAGAAGTAACGTCACTTTATCATGGGGATAAGTATCGGGGAGAATTTCACACGCTCGTAGTAGTTTATATTCTCCCAGACTTTAGCAGGAGGCGACGGCATAAATGTCGCTGTCAAGACTATGAGACTATAATGTCTGCAGAGATGTCCGATGGTTTGTTCCCGTGTGTTCACTGCTGCCGAGGCTTCCGTTGTTGGCGTCGCCCTGGAGAACGGCGACTAGTATGTAATGCATTTATTTTTTCGCTTATGGGAGGAGAAGTTATTTTACGGATCAATGTAAATATTTTGTTTAAAGAATATCTTGCATAGTGGTGATTTTGTGTGTAAATTAGTGTAAATAAGTACTGCATGTGTGCCTATTACATTTATTACAACATTTATTGCCAATAATGCAAAGCTAATTGTTTTAATTAATAACTGATCCACAACTGATCACAAGGGAAAGATCACAGGGACTGGGCAAATACGCGAAACTGTCTGGTTTTGTATAAAACGAATGTTTTGTATAAAAACAAATCATAATCAAAACATATTTATTTGTGGGTTTTCTAATTGCTTATTTAGTGGAGAATCAATGTAGTACGATATTTGACGACCTATCGCGCAAGCAAGTTTATTGGAAGGCGTAGTGGTAGGAAAACGTACAATGTATTAGTTTATAAATAGACATATAATACCGATCGCTATACACAACTTCACCAACATAGCAGTACATAAGTGAATGTCAGGCCGGAAATAGCTCAGTTGGGAAAGCGTTAGACTGAAGTTGTTTACGCAACAGTCATCTAAAGACATGGTGGTCGTACTTGAAGACATAGAGCAGAGGTGGTCGCGATGGCGCGAGATTCTCTGCAGCTTGTGGTCAGCAGCCAGTAAACCAGCAGTCCACATGTAGAAACTGTGGGGGAATATTTCCTCATCAGGGTCAACGTCCGGCGACAAAAAAAACCCATGTCAACATTGTTTCCGTCCCAATCATTTCAAGTCCGTCTGCCGTCAAAGACAAAAAGGTAAAAATAAAGGCAAAGTCAGAACCGTTGATAATGATCATGAGGCCCAGCTCATCTGAAGAAAACTATGTATATACAATAAAGTCCTCAAAACCAAAAACTACTCCCAAATCAAGAATAAGATTAAACGACAAAGACATAACGGTGCTTGTCGATAGCGGCGCGTCCGTTAATATCCTAGATAGAAGACTTACTAAGAAATTGGGCTCGCCAACCCTGTCACGCAGAAATCTGCCAAAGCTATTGCCATATGATGGGCAAATACCATTGAAGGTAAAAGGAAAATGCAAACTTACGATAGAGAAAAACAAGATGATCAGCATTGAAACATTCTACATAGTGGATGGACACTATGGCAGCCTGATAAGCTATCAAACTGCATGCAGCCTCAGTATTATAGAAATAATAATGGAATAAAGGACACACATGATATATTTAAAGAAATCGGAAAACTAAAAAAACAAGAAATTCAAATTACACATTGATCAAAAGGTAAAACCGGTCTTACAAACAGAACACACCTTTCCACCTGAGGAGAGAAGGTCGAAATAGAAATCGAGAAGCTAGTGAAAGACGATATCATTGAAAAGGTAGAAAATACGGCAACACCATGGATTTCGCCAATAGTAACACCACAAAGAAAAATAAAGATGAAATAAGACATGTGCATAGACATGAGAGAAGCCAATAAAAGCTATTGAACGAGAAAGACATCTCTTACCAACAATCGATGCACTGTAACAGATCTAAATGGCGCGAAGTATTTAGCAGCTTGATCTTCGCTCGGATACCATCAAACTAGAGTTGGATGAAAACTCCATATACATTACTACCTTCAACAACACACATGGGGATATTCAGATACAAAATATTTGAACTTTGGAATAAACTCAGCATCTGAAATATTCCAAGAAGTCATTCGCGAAGTGAATCAAGACATCAAAGGCGCGAAACTTCACGCGAAAAGACATTGAGTGGAAGTGGACTGAACTCGAACAAAATGCATTTAAAACAATTACAAAACGAATTGTCAAGTGAAACAGTCATGTGCTACTATGATCCGATGAAACGCACTGAAAAAACTAACTGATGCGAGTCCCTGTGGTGATTCTGCGATCTTCACACAGGATAATAGAGTCGTAGCATATGCAAGTAGGGCACTAACCCCTACAGAAGCTCGGTACAGTCAAACTGAACGTGAAGCCCTTGCGATTGTGTACGCATGCGAACATTTTGCGATGTATCTTCGAGGAGCGCCAGAATTCACTGTGGTCACAGATCATAAACCGCTCGAGACCATTTGGCAAAAGAAACAGCCACCCCTCAGGATAGAGCGCTGGGGTTTGAGACTTCAGCCATTTAACATTAAATAATGTACAGACGAGGGAAAGACAACCCATCAGATTATATGTCACGTCACCCGGTTGATAATGAAAGTCGCGAAAATGTCGCTGAACAGTGCGTTAACTTCATTACGGAATCTTCTGTTCCCGTGGCAATGAACCTGGATGAAATTAAGACTGAAACTTGCAAAGACAAAACTATGTTGAAAGCGATAGAATATATAAAAGCTGGAAAATGGCACGAAATGAAAGACCTAAACGAAGAAGAAATAAGCATCGAAGATCTGACAATGTTGAGACATGTGCGAGACGAGTTGGCGGTCCATAGTGGCAAGTTTTGTTAAAAAGTGACAAAACAGTTTTGCCAAGATCTCTGTATGCCAAGGCCGTTACTATAGGACACGAAGGACATCAAGGAATGTCAAGAACTAAATCTTTCGTTCGTTCCAAAGTGTGGTTCCCACACATGAATGAGTATGTTGAAAAAGAAATAAAAAACTGGCTAGCATGTCAAGCTAACACTCATGAAAAGAAATACGCACCGTTGATGAAAATGTCTAAACTCCCTGAAGGTCCGTGGCAAGACCTCAGTGCTGACTTTTGTGGACCCCTACCTTCTGGTGAATACTTACTGGTTGTAATAGATGAATACTCACGGTATCCCATTGTGGAAATAATACCGTCTGTTTCTGCAAATCGCTACATACCTGTGTTTGACAAATATTATTTGAAATGGAAAATGAAAAACAGTAAAAACAGACAATGGTAGTCCGTTCAATTCCGAGGCGTTTAGACAATTTGCAAAATACTGTGGTTTCAGTCACCGTAAGATCACTCCAAGATGGCCAATAGCTAACTCCCAAGCTGAGGGCTTTAATAAACCTCTAATGAAATCAGTTTAAACAAGATTTGTCGAAGGGAAAAACTGGCGCCAAGAGATGTTCAGATTCCTTCGACAATACAGGAGTACACCACACACCGCGACTAGGGGAAACAAATTTTAGGCTGATGTTCCAACGAGAACCTAGAACTCGGTTACCAGACGTTCCCGCGAAACCTGCAGAGATGAAAGTCGACGAGGACGTTCGACAAAATGAAGCTAAAGCAAACGCCAAAAACAAGGCATATTTCGAAAAAAAAACGACAATGTCAGAGAAAATGATGAATTGAAAATAGGTGACCGTGTACTTGTTGAAAACGAACATAAAACAAAGTGCTCAAGTCGTTTCAATCCTGAGAAACCTTATTGTCGAAAAGAAAAAGGGAAGGAAGATGATACCGCCAAAGGTAACAGAAGAAGGAAGTAACTAGAAACGCTTTGTTTTTTCAAGAAAACGAAAATAGAAAACGAAGACAGCGCGAACAGTGACGATGACGATACTGAGGAGAAGTCCAAATTGATTCCAATCCGGCCAATCACCCCGGA
>NC_068359.1:103126809-103214309 GCF_020536995.1 Dreissena polymorpha
ATAAGACAACGTTTACTGTTAACAATCGCGCGAAAAATATAAGCACTTCCGATACTTATAAACCTATTTTCTATGTGCATGCCAATTTTCAGACGATCTTTCACGTAGAAATGCTTGAAAATGCATTTTATATAACGCCTGATAAGCCATGTGGCTTTCGCGTTCGGAGCTTTGATTTATAACGGGCGTTCAGGCGTAAAACGATTACCCCTAAATAATTACAATCGGTCAAAATACTGGAATATTTGTACCAAGCTATGTAGAAAAGAAGTAGGTAAACATACTATTAAAACGTGTCATGAGCTCTTTTCAGCACAAATTGTTGCGATTTTGAGATGCTCAAGACGAGTTTTTTGTACATTTTTTTTTCTTATTTTCCTCTGAAACGTAAATTTATTTTTTCTTTAAAAAACTCACGATGCTCCTTTAATTCGTGAAACAAACGCATTTTATCCCGTGAAATTTGCCAAAACGCATCATATCTCACTAAAAGACTGGTGATTTTCTATAATACAGCACCTTGTGACTAGGCCTGGTTTTGCGTTAGGTCATAATACACCAAATAGTTTCCTATATAATTCAATGTAAAAGCGACAACTTTGAGCGAAAATAAATGCAACATTTTGCACATAGAGACCCCCATAACCATACTTTTCTTAAAGGCCATTCTAAGCGGAATCGATTTATGCAATAAAAAAGATATGTCATGTACAATGCAAGAAAGAACTTGACACAAATCAAAATCGACTGTTTTTGCAACTTTTTTTTCGGCCGTTTCTTAGTGGAATGTAACCTTTTCTAGTGCAATGGTTTACTATAGTCTTCAAGTGTATCATATTTCAGGGATTCAGTAGTGAACACCTATTCATATGCCCTACCATTATCTCCGCAAGATAACACCTGAATAATGGTAAAAAGTGTAAAACATGCCTTCCTGTCAACTATGATATTTTTTAGAGAGAACAGCCCTACATGAAGCGATCATTTAGTGTATTGTAACCTATAAGACAACGTTTACTGTTAACATCGCGAAAAATAAGCACTTCTCGATACTTATAAACCTATTTTCTATGTGCATGCCAATTTTCAGACCGATCTTTCACGTAGAAATGCTTGAAAATGCATTTTATTATAACGCCTGATAAGCCATGTGGCTTTCGCGTTCGGAGCTTTGATTTATAACGGGCGTTCAGGCGTAAAACGATTACCCTAAATAATTACAATCGGTCAAAATACTGGAATATTGTTACAAGCTATGTAGAAAAAGAAGTAAACAACTATTAAAACGTGTTCATGAGCTCTTTCAGCACAAATTGTTGCGATTTGAGATGCTCAAGACGAGTTTTTGTACATTTTTTTTCTTATTTTCCTCTGAAAACGTATTTTTTTTCTTAAAAACTCACGATGCTCCTTTAATTCGTGAAACAAACGCATTTATTCCGTGAAATTTGCCAAAACGCATCATATCTCACTAAAAGAATGGTGATTTTCTATAAATACAGCACCTTTGTGACTAGGCCTGGTTTTGCGTTTAGGTCATAATACACCAAATAGTTTCCCTATATAATTCAATGTAAAAGCGACAACTTTGAGCCAAAATAAATGCAACATTTTGCACATAGAGACCCCCATAACCATACCTTTTCTTAAAGGCCATTCTAAGCGGAATCGATTTATGCAATAAAAAAGATATGTCATGTACAATGCAAGAAAGAACTTGACACAAATCAAAATCGACTGTTTTTGCAACTTTTTTTTTCGGCCGTTTCTTAGTGGAATGTAACCTTTTCTAGTGCAATGGTTTACTATAGTCTTCAAGTGTATCATATTTCAGGGATTCAGTAGTGAACACCTATTCATGCCCTACCATTATCTCCGCAAGATAACACCTGAATAATGGTAAAAAGTGTAAAACATGCCTTCCTGTCAACTATGATATTTTTTTAGAGAGAACAGCCCTACATGAAGCGATCATTTAGTGTATTGTAACCTATAAGACAACGTTTACTGTTAACATCGCGAAAAATAAGCACTTCTCGATACTTATAAACCTATTTTCTATGTGCATGCCAATTTTCAGACCGATCTTTCACGTAGAAATGCTTGAAAATGCATTTTATTATAACGCCTGATAAGCCATGTGGCTTTCGCGTTCGGAGCTTTGATTTATAACGGGCGTTCAGGCGTAAAACGATTACCCTAAATAATTACAATCGGTCAAAATACTGGAATATTGTTACAAGCTATGTAGAAAAAGAAGTAAACAACTATTAAAACGTGTTCATGAGCTCTTTCAGCACAAATTGTTGCGATTTGAGATGCTCAAGACGAGTTTTTGTACATTTTTTTCTTATTTTCCTCTGAAAACGTATTTTTTTCTTAAAAACTCACGATGCTCCTTTAATTCGTGAAACAACGCATTTATTCCGTGAAATTTGCCAAAACGCATCATATCTCACTAAAAGAATGGTGATTTTCTATAAATACAGCACCTTTGTGACTAGGCCTGGTTTTGCGTTTAGGTCATAATACACCAAATAGTTTCCCTATATAATTCAATGTAAAAGCGACAACTTTGAGCCAAAATAAATGCAACATTTTGCACATAGAGACCCCCATAACCATACCTTTTCTTAAGGCCATTCTAAGCGGAATCGATTTATGCAATAAAAAAGATATGTCATGTACAATGCAAGAAAGAACTTGACACAAATCAAAATCGACTGTTTTTGCAACTTTTTTTTTCGGCCGTTTCTTAGTGGAATGTAACCTTTTCTAGTGCAATGGTTTACTATAGTCTTCAAGTGTATCATATTTCAGGGATTCAGTAGTGAACACCTATTCATGCCCTACCATTATCTCCGCAAGATAACACCTGAATAATGGTAAAAAGTGTAAAACATGCCTTCCTGTCAACTATGATATTTTTTTAGAGAGAACAGCCCTACATGAAGCGATCATTTAGTGTATTGTAACCTATAAGACAACGTTTACTGTTAACATCGCGAAAAAATAAGCACTTCTCGATACTTATAAACCTATTTTCTATGTGCATGCCAATTTTCAGACCGATCTTTCACGTAGAAATGCTTGAAAATGCATTTTATTATAACGCCTGATAAGCCATGTGGCTTTCGCGTTCGGAGCTTTGATTTATAACGGGCGTTCAGGCGTAAAACGATTACCCTAAATAATTACAATCGGTCAAAATACTGGAATATTGTTACAAGCTATGTAGAAAAAGAAGTTAAACAACTATTAAAACGTGTTCATGAGCTCTTTCAGCACAAATTGTTGCGATTTGAGATGCTCAAGACGAGTTTTTGTACATTTTTTTTCTTATTTTCCTCTGAAAACGTATTTTTTTCTTAAAAACTCACGATGCTCCTTTAATTCGTGAAACAAACGCATTTATTCCGTGAAATTTGCCAAAACGCATCATATCTCACTAAAAGAATGGTGATTTTCTATAAATACAGCACCTTTGTGACTAGGCCTGGTTTTGCGTTTAGGTCATAATACACCAAATAGTTTCCCTATATAATTCAATGTAAAAGCGACAACTTTGAGCCAAAATAAATGCAACATTTTGCACATAGAGACCCCCATAACCATACCTTTTCTTAAAGGCCATTCTAAGCGGAATCGATTTATGCAATAAAAAAGATATGTCATGTACAATGCAAGAAAGAACTTGACACAAATCAAAATCGACTGTTTTTGCAACTTTTTTTTCGGCCGTTTCTTAGTGGAATGTAACCTTTTCTAGTGCAATGGTTTACTATAGTCTTCAAGTGTATCATATTTCAGGGATTCAGTAGTGAACACCTATTCATGCCCTACCATTATCTCCGCAAGATAACACCTGAATAATGGTAAAAAGTGTAAAACATGCCTTCCTGTCAACTATGATATTTTTTAGAGAGAACAGCCCTACATGAAGCGATCATTTAGTGTATTGTAACTATATAAGACAACGTTTACTGTTAACATCGCGAAAAATAAGCACTTCTCGATACTTATAAACCTATTTTCTATGTGCATGCCAATTTTCAGACCGATCTTTCACGTAGAAATGCTTGAAAATGCATTTTATTATAACCGCCTGATAAGCCATGTGGCTTTCGCGTTCGGAGCTTTGATTTATAACGGGCGTTCAGGGCGTAAAAACGATTACCCTAAATAATTACAATCGGTCAAAATACTGGAATATTGTTACAAGCTATGTAGAAAAAGAAGTAAACAACTATTAAAACGTGTTCATGAGCTCTTTCAGCACAAATTGTTGCGATTTGAGATGCTCAAGACGAGTTTTTTGTACATTTTTTTTCTTATTTTCCTCTGAAAACGTATTTTTTTCTTAAAAACTCACGATGCTCCTTTAATTCGTGAAACAAACGCATTTATTCCGTGAAATTTGCCAAAACGCATCATATCTCACTAAAAGAATGGTGATTTTCTATAAATACAGCACCTTTGTGACTAGGCCTGGTTTTGCGTTTAGGTCATAATACACCAAATAGTTTCCCTATATAATTCAATGTAAAAGCGACAACTTTGAGCGAAAATAAATGCAACATTTTGCACATAGAGACCCCCATAACCATACCTTTTCTTAAAGGCCATTCTAAGCGGAATCGATTTATGCAATAAAAAAGATATGTCATGTACAATGCAAGAAAGAACTTGACACAAATCAAAATCGACTGTTTTTGCAACTTTTTTTTTCGGCCGTTTCTTAGTGGAATGTAACCTTTTCTAGTGCAATGGTTTACTATAGTCTTCAAGTGTATCATATTTCAGGGATTCAGTAGTGAACACCTATTCATGCCCCTACCATTATCTCCGCAAGATAACACCTGAATAATGGTAAAAAGTGTAAAACATGCCTTCCTGTCAACTATGATATTTTTTTAGAGAGAACAGCCCTACATGAAGCGATCATTTAGTGTATTGTAACCTATAAGACAACGTTTACTGTTAACATCGCGAAAAATAAGCACTTCTCGATACTTATAAACCTATTTTCTATGTGCATGCCAATTTTCAGACGATCTTTCACGTAGAAATGCTTGAAAATGCATTTTATTATAACGCCTGATAAGCCATGTGGCTTTCGCGTTCGGAGCTTTGATTTATAACGGGCGCGTTCAGGCGTAAAACGATTACCCTAAATAATTACAATCGGTCAAAATACTGGAATATTGTTACAAGCTATGTAGAAAAAGAAGTAAACAACTATTAAACGTGTTCATGAGCTCTTTCAGCACAAATTGTTGCGATTTGAGATGCTCAAGACGAGTGTTTTTGTACATTTTTTTTTCTTATTTTCCTCTGAAAACGTAATTTTTTTTCTTAAAAACTCACGATGCTCCTTTAATTCGTGAAACAAACGCATTTATTCCGTGAAATTTGCCAAAACGCCATATATCTCACTAAAAGAATGGTGATTTTCTATAAATACAGCACCTTTGTGACTAGGCCTGGTTTTGCGTTTAGGTCATAATACACCAAATAGTTTCCCTATATAATTCAATGTAAAAGCGACAACTTTGAGCCAAAATAAATGCAACATTTTGCACATAGAGACCCCCATAACCATACCTTTTCTTAAAGGCCATTCTAAGCGGAATCGATTTATGCAATAAAAAAGATATGTCATGTACAATGCAAGAAAGAACTTGACACAAATCAAAATCGACTGTTTTTGCAACTTTTTTTTTCGGCCGTTTCTTAGTGGAATGTAACCTTTTCTAGTGCAATGGTTTACTATAGTCTTCAAGTGTATCATATTTCAGGGATTCAGTAGTGAACACCTATTCATGCCCTACCATTATCTCCGCAAGATAACACCTGAATAATGGTAAAAAGTGTAAAACATGCCTTCCTGTCAACTATGATATTTTTTTAGAGAGTACAGCCCTACATGAAGCGATCATTTAGTGTATTGTAACCATAACCCTAGTTTGGGGCTACTTTTGACAACATAGCAATACATTGAACACAATTAGTAGAGGACAATTATACTATGTTACCTACCACTATTTACACCTCTGGACCTTGTCATTTAGAGATTTTAAAAAGTTATTTTGCAATATAAGTCTATACTGATCATGTTACTGGGACATGGCCATTTTGACCCCAGAGGCAAGAAAGTAATAAACTTTGTGCGACAAATCTGATTTTACATACTATGAAATCTGAGGGCCTTGTTGTTTAATAAATGTTAATTTATTTTTTGCTTTACATTCATTTGCTTTCCTTTATCAGACACGGAAATTTTTAAAGGAATCCAATATAAGCCTATGTTAATCTGGTGACCAGCACTTAGGACGGAGTGAGTTTTGACTCTGGGGGTATAACTTGATCAAACTCTGTAAAGGTCTTAAATATGATACCACATAATGCCAAGTATGAGATTCATGGGCTTTGTGGTTTCATACAAGAAGATTTATAAAGATTTACCCTATATAAGTCAATGTAAAACTGGTGACCCCCCATTTCCGAGTCAGTTTTGACCCCAGGGACATTATTTGAACAAATTTGTACAGCACCTGTAGACGATGCTACATACCAAATATGAAAGCCATGGAATGTGTTGTTTCACACGGTATCATTTAAATATTTCTTATAAAAGTCTATGAAAAACTGGTGACCCCTGAGGTCAGCCAGTTTTGACCCCAGAGGCATAATTTAACTTGGTAAAGGACAACAATATGATGCTCTAAAACAAATTAAGACCACTGGACCTCGCAGTTTAAAAAGTGATTTCTGAAGTTTTCATTTTTAAACCCCGTTTTTTGGGCCCATGATCAGCTCAAAAATCTTGAACAATTTGTATTATTTTAATTGAGTACCACACAAGGAACATTCTTGTGAAGATTAGTAAAATTCTACCCAATTATTAAGATGTCATTTGAAGAAAGAGTTTACGGACTACGCAACCACTGACTGTTTCACAATATCTCACCATTATCTAGAACATCATGGTATCTTAATAGCTCATAATTGCAGATTAGCTCATAAATAGACTTATAATATTAAATAAGCAAATATCATAATAAAATTGATCCAGGTATGAGTTCAGTTGATATCAATACCTAGAATGGATTACAAATGGTTAACTTTTCTGGATATATTGAGTATAGTTTCTGCCAATCTTATTAGCTGCATACCCACAGTTAGAGGAACATGTTAATTGCATGACATTATAGAACGAGATAAACTATCCACAGTTATAGAACCAGGTCAACTGCCCACAGTCATAGAACCAGGTCAACTGCCCACAGTCATAGAACCAGGTCAACTGCCCACAGTCATAGAACCAGAATAACTGCCCACAGTCATAGAACCAGGTCAACTGCCCAGTCATAGAACCAGGTTAACTGCCCACAGTCATAGAACCAGGTCAACTGCCCACAGTCATAGAACCAGGTTAACTGCCCAGTCATAGAATATGTTAATGGCCCACAGTCATAGAACCAGGTTAATGGCCCATGGTCATAGAACCAGTTTATTTGCCAACAAGATGTGTTTGTGAAACACAATGTCCCCCTATATATGACCTTGACCTTGTGAAGGATGACCTTGACCTTGTGAAGGATGACCTTGACTTTTCACCACTCAAAATGTGCAGCTCCATGAGATACACATGCATGCCAAATATCAAGTTGCTATCTTCAATATTGCAAAAGTATTCATAAAATAAGCGATTTGGGCCACATATATTTGACCGCTGACCTTGAAGGATGACCTTGACCTTGACCATTCAACACTCAAAATGTGCAGCTCCATGAGATACACATGCATGCCACATATTAAGTTGCTATCTTAAATATTGCAAAAAGTATTTATAAAATAAGCAATTTGGGCCACATATGTTTGATCTCTGACCTTGAAGGATGACCTTGACCTTTCACCACTCAAAATGTGCAGCTCCATAAGATACACATGCATGCCAAATATCAAGTTGCTATCTTCAATATTGCAAAAGTATTCATAAAATGAGCGATTTATGCCACATATATTTGACCTCTGACCTTGAAGGATGACCTTGACCTTGACCTTTCACCACTCAAAATGTGCAGCTTCATGAGATACACATGCATGCCAAATATGAAGTTGCTATCTTCAATATAGCAAAAGTTATTGCAAAATGACATTAAACTGAGGAGCTGCGCCATGAGCGCATGATACGCCCGTCGTTCGCCAATGAAGTAGTAAGGTAATAAATAACCCTTTGAATCATTTTTTTACTTCAGTTTATTTGTATTTGAATACATGGTTTATTTTATAAGTACATGAGCATGGAGCGCCGTCTCCTTGACATTCATACCATATCTTTTTTTGAGTATATGTATGCATTTCTTTAGAGGATATGGAGTTGAAGTAAACCTGTTATAGATATTTTGACCAATAATAAAAGAGAAATGTAGATGGGTAAGTGGTAGTGTACAATCGGAATAGAAAAAAGCTCACCTTGTTCAATTTTTCAGGGATACTAAAAAAAAAAAAAATCCATCGAAGGATATTTGAGCTACAGTAGGACATTCAATGAAATCACGAAATTTTGACGAACAAAGTCCCATAACTCTGGAACGACAATTCAGAATTCCGTCAAAAACGAAAGGGGATCAGGGTTTATCAATATTAAGATTGTGTTAAAATTTGAAGAAAATCTGTCAAATGATATTTGACGTAGCGTACGACATTAACAGACGGACGGACAGACGCGGGGTATACCATAATACGTCCCGTCATAGACGGGCGTATAAAAATTGTTTATATTACCATTGATTGTTACTGATAACACACGGGCCCCTTGCTGACATCCGGGTCAAGCAATCATAATTACAAAAGAAAGAAGCAGAGACGCTGTTTTTTGTTTTCACATTTAATTCAATTTGACAATATTCGGGACGATAATAATTATAATAATAATAAAGTAATAAGAAGACAAAATGGTTACTTCCGTTTTTATAGTTGTCTAGATGAATTACTTTTTCTTTTTCCGAGTTACAAACTCGATTCTGTAATATAACATAAAATACAATTAAACCGCTCGTGTTTTTCATGATCTAGTAAATTAAAATACGCTGCTGTCATTAAGGCTAGTTTGGGAGTAAAAAACAAATTAATTAATTATCACATTTCAATTTAATTCTGCAATCGGCAGACAGGTGTAATAGACTCTATTAGCATCATAAAACTAGTTATTTAATTACCACTCTTTACTTCAGATATTGTAAATATGCGGTAGAAAGATAAATAGTAGTCAGCTAAGAAATATTTATTTACAGGTATTGTCAGTTGTTTTTTTCATTTGCTAATCTCTTTATACGACTTAGCGTCCAGTCGCTTTTTTGTAGGCAGACGACGATATTAACTGTGTATTCAAAGTATACAGTGTCTGCGCATGGATGACCCAATATTATCCGATAGCTCCTCCCGTTCTCACGTGCCATTCGACAACGTCATTTCATGTGTAAGCGAGCTCAATGTTGATTGGCCAGCTACCATGCGCACTTCAATAACAATAAGGTCAAGCGATGTCTCATAATCGGGTACAGACAGGGTTTCATTTACTGTTCGAATTGCGAACACTTTCATTAAAACAAAGAGACAAATATAGAAAACCAGTTCGATATAAATGGCGGATGTTTTAAATGAAATTTTATTAGATTTTCGCATTTTCACAAATAAGATTTTTATTGAGCCAAATTCTCAATATTTTCGCAAATGACTCAAATGGCAAACGGCAGCGCGAGCCCTGTTGCACCCCTTTGATGTAATGGTGTAGTTCAAAATGGCTGCCGCGAAGTGAATAACAGCGATTAAGTTGAAAATTTGCACAGGAAAAATTTTGTTCTGCTCTAAACTCGTATATTATACGCACCCCCTACTTGAAGAAAAAATCGGCAGGTAAAAAAGTGCGTATTATATTCGTAGATTTACGGGTAATTTAAAACATATAACTGATAAATTTAATATAAATCAGGCTGGTAAACTATTCAAGTTCAAAACAATTTCTACAGCATTATGCAAAAGCGACATAAGCATAGTGTTCTCATTAAATGTTTCATAACAGATTCAATTTCAAATAAAGTCAGATAGCTACCTTCTAAACAGTTTAGCAAGAAAATATCATCTTAACATTTTACTATTCCCTGCTACTAATGGGTTTATTCATTCAATTTGTTTAACTTAAAATAAGGTTCCTTTCCTAAGTGAAAACAATTACACAAATAATCACGTGATTTAACGATCTTTGGTTAACAGTTACCCTTCAAAAGTTGACATTGACTTTATCACAGAACAAAATAAATGTATTCAACTAAAATATTTTTTTTTAAACACAACAGGCACTTAAAAGATTCAGCTACCATGTTTTGGGTCTGGCCTAGCTAGCTCAGTAGGCTAGGGAGAGCGCTAGATTGTTAACATGGGAATCATTCATTCAAAACCCAGCCCAGTCACATGCTGTTCATGTGAAAAATTTGATGATGTACATTTGTATTTATTTCTTAAGACATTCCCCCCTAGTTGGCTGCCTCTGGTCAAATAAAAAAATGAAAAATGCATTATTACTGTTGTTAATCGTTTTCTCTGTAAAGTTATATTTGAGTAGAAACTGCTTTCATTACAAAGGCCAAATATTAAACAAGAGGGCCTGAAAGGCCCAAAGTTGCTCACCTGAGATAACAAGATATTATTGGGACAAATCTTCTGACCAAGTTTCATGAAGATCGGAAAATAAATGTGGCCTCTAGAGTGTTAACAAGGTTTTACTATAGCCATATAAGGAAAAATGCCCCGCCCCCTGGCAGCCATGTTTTTCAACCAACCGGCATCATTATCAAACTTGTCCAAGACATTATTGGGATGAATCTTTTTACCAAGTTTCATGAAGATTGGACAATAAATGTGGCCTCTAGAGTGTTTACATGATTTTACTATAGCCATATAAGGAACAAGAGCACCGCCTTGCGGGTGCAGACCGCTCATCTATTTTTATTTTTAAAGGTGTAGGGACCTATCTTAATTTCAATTACAAAGGAGGGAGGGGTGGAGTGGAGAGGGGTGTATAGTTTGGGGGTGTGGTCATTTATTACATTATCTTCCAAAAATGCAAAAAAAATGCACAAAAAAAAAAAAACATTTGGAAGGGGGGATTCTTGGGTGGGATGGTTGGACGGTATTTCAAAAATAAAATAATAAATATAAATATTTGTGTTTTTTAACCATGTTTGAAAAAAACATGTGAGATGTGTTTGTCAGAAACACAATGCCCCCAAATGCGCTTTGAAAAAAAAAAATGTTTTTTTTTACCTTTGACCTTGAAGGATGACCTTGACCTTGAAGGATGACCTTGACCTTGAACTTCCACCACTCAAAATGTGCAGCTTTATGAGAATGCCGCTTTGAAATATTTTTTTGACCTTTGACCTTGAAGGATGACCTTGACCTTGAAGGATGACCTTGACCTTCCACCACTCAAAATGTGCAGCTTCATGATAACGCCGCTTTGAAATTATTTATTTTTTACCTTTGACCTTGATGGATGACCTTGACCTTGAAGAATGACCTTGACCTTGAACTTCCACCACTCAAAATGTGCAGCTTCATGAGAACGCCGCATTGAGATTTTTATAAAAAAAAATACCTTTGACCTTGAAGGATGACCTTGACCTTGAAAGATGACCTTGACCTTGAACTTCCAGCACTCAAAATGTGCAGTTTCATGAGAACGCTGCTTTGAATTTTTTATTTTTTTTTTACCTTGAAGGATGACCTTGACCTTGAAGGATGACCTTGACCTTGAACTTCCACCACTCAAAATGTGCAGCTTTATGAGAATGCCGCTTTGAAATATTTTTTTGACCTTTGACCTTGAAGGATGACCTTGACCTTGAAGGATGACCTTGACCTTCCACCACTCAAAATGTGCAGCTTCATGATAACGCCGCTTTGAAATTATTTATTTTTTACCTTTGACCTTGATGGATGACCTTGACCTTGAAGAATGACCTTGACCTTGAACTTCCACCACTCAAAATGTGCAGCTTCATGAGAACGCCGCATTGAGATTTTTATAAAAAAAATTACCTTTGACCTTGAAGGATGACCTTGACCTTGAAAGATGACCTTGACCTTGAACTTCCAGCACTCAAAATGTGCAGTTTCATGAGAACGCTGCTTTGAATTTTTTTATTTTTTTTTTACCTTGAAGGATGACCTTGACCTTGAAGGATGACCTTGACCTTGAACTTCCACCACTCAAAATGTGCAGCTTTATGAGAATGCCGCTTTGAAATATTTTTTTGACCTTTGACCTTGAACGATGACCTTGACCTTGAAGGATGACCTTGACCTTCCACCACTCAAAATGTGCAGCTTCATGATAACGCCGCTTTGAAATTATTTATTTTTTACCTTTGACCTTGATGGATGACCTTGACGAATGACCTTGACCTTGAACTTCCACCACTCAAAATGTGCAGCTTCATGAGAACGCCGCATTGAGATTTTTATATAAAAAAATTACCTTTGACCTTGAAGGATGACCTTGACCTTGAAAGATGACCTTGACCTTGAACTTCCAGCACTCAAAATGTGCAGTTTCATGAGAACGCTGCTTTGAATTTTTTTAATTTTTTTTTTACCTTGAAGGATGACCTTGACCTTGAACTTCCAACACTAAAAATGTGCAGCTTCATGATAACGCCGCTTTGAATTTTTATATTTATTTTTTTTACCTTTGACCTTGAAGGATGACCTTGACTTTGAAGGATGACCTTGACCTTAAACTTCCACCACTCAAAATGTGTAGCTTCATGATAACGCCGCTTTGAATTATTTATTTTTTTACCTTTGACCTTGATGGATGACCTTGAACTTGAAGAATGACCTTGACCTTGAACTTCCACCACTCAAAATGTGCAGCTTCATGAGAACCCCGCTTTGATTTTATTTTATTTTGACCTTTGACCTTGAAGGATTACCTTGACCTTGAAGGATGACCTTGACCTTGAACTTTCACCACTCAAAATGTGCAGCTTCATGAGAAAGCCGCTTTGATTTTTTTTTTGTTGACCTTGAACATCAACCACTCAAAATGTGCAGCTTCATGAGATACACATGCATGCCAAATATCAAGTTGCTATCTTCAATATTAAAAAAGTTATGGCCAATGTTATAGTTTTCGGACGGACAGACGCCATATATTTGACATTTGACCTTGAAGGATGACCTTGACCTTCACCTTTCACCACTCAAAATGTTCAGCTCCATGAGATACACATGCATGCCAAATATCAAGTTGCTTTCTTCAAAAGTGAAAAAGTTATGGCCAATGTTAAAGTTTTTTCGGACGGACGGACAGACTTACTGACATACTGACGGACAGTTCAACTGCTATATACCACCCTACCGGGAGCATAAAAATTTATTTTTTTTGGGGTGGGTGGGGGTGGGGGGTATAGTGTTTGGGTGTGGTGGTCATTTATTAGATGATCTTTAATTTAAAAAAAATGATGGGGGGGGAGTTAGGAGGGATTCGGGGGGAGGGGGGGGGGATGGTTTGGGTGGAGTCTATTGTGGTATGTCAGGTAAGAGTTGTTTTGTCAAAGTATCAATCGAATCTAATCATAAATAAAGAAGTTATGGCAGTTTTAGCAAAATTTAATAATTTGACCTTGAGAGTCAAGGTCATTCAAATGTCAAGGTAAAATTCAACTTGCCAGGTACAGTACCCTCATGATAGCATGAAAGTATTTGAAGTTCAAAAGCAATAGCCTTGATACTTTAGAAGTAAAGTGGATCTAAACACAAAATGTAACCATATATTCAAAGTTACTAAGTCAAAAAAGGGCCATAATTCCGTAAAAATGACAACCAGAGTTATGCAACTTGTCCTTTACTGTCCCCTTATGATAGTTTGCGAGTGTTCCAAGTATGAAAGCAATATCTATGATACTTTAGGGGTAAAGTGGACCAAAACACAAAACTTAACCAAATTTTTAAGTATAAAGGGCCCATAATTCCGTCAAAATGCCAGTCAGAGTTACATAACTTTGTCTGCACAGTCCACTTACGATAGTTAGTAATTGTTGCAAGTATGAAAGCAATAGCTTTGATACTTTAGGAAAAAAGTGGACCTAAACACAAAACTTAACCAAATTTTCAATTTTCTAAGTATAAAAAGGGCACATAATTCTGTCAAAACGCGAGTCAGAGTTACATAACTTTGCCTGCACAGTCCCCTTATGATATTTAGTAAGTGTTGCAAGTATGAAAGCAATAGCTTTGATACTTAAGGAATAAAATGGACCTAAACACAACACTTAACCAAAATTTACAATTTTCTAAGTATAAAAAGGGCACATAATTCTGTCAAAATGCAAGCCAGAGTTATCTAACTTTGCCTGCCCAGTCCCCTCATGATAGTAAGTAAGTGTACCAAGTTTGAATGCAATAGCATTGATACTTTATGAGAAAAGTGGACCTAAACGCAAAACTTAACCGGATGCCGACGCCGACGCAAAGGTGATGACAATAGCTCATAATTTTTTTTCAAAAAATTGATGAGCTAAAAATGCCCCGCCCCTAGGCAGCCATGTTTTTGCAAGCAAAGGTTACCATTTTTGAACTCATCCAAGATATCATTGGGCCAAATTGTCTGAGCAAGTTTCATGAAAATCGTAAAATAAATGTGGCCTCTAGAGTGTTAACAAGGTTTACTAAAGCCATATCAGGAAAAATGCCCCGCGCCCTGGCGGCCATGTTCTTCAACCAACCAGCATCATTTTCGAACTCGTCCAAGATATCATTTAGATCAATCTTCTGACCAAATTTCATGAAGATTGGACAATAAATGTGGTTTCTAGAGAGTTAACAAGGCAAATGTTGACGGCGCACGACGCACGACAGACAAAAGGCGATCACAAAAGCTCACCATGAGCACGTTGTGCTCAGGTGAGCTAAAAACACAATTAAGTTATGAAAGCTTAATGTACATGTATCAGCATACATTTTTTTCAAGTCTTGAACCAAATGCATGGGATGCATAGCGCAGAATACTGAAATAAAAGATGAATTTTATACCACAGAGTACTGACCTAATAAATGAATTGTATACCAAAGAATACTGACCTTATACATAAATTGCATCCCACAGAATATTGACCTAATAAATAAATTTTATACCACAGAATGCTGACCTAATAAATAAATTATATACCACAGAATACTGAGCTTATAAATAAAATGTATGGCACATCAATTTAAAGAATATTTATACAGCAAAGATGAAAACATCAAGATTTTACTAAAAAATGTTCAACTTAAACTCTGTCTTTACTATTTATATTCAGAAACACGGATCTCTTCGTCATGAGCATATTTTAAAGCCTGTTTAGCAGCATCAATCTGTCTTGCTTTTGTGTAGCACAGCACTCCAACAGTGACGACGATTGTTCCCAGTCCACTGAGGAAAGTCACAGGGTTACCAAACACTATGATGGATAACCAGATGAGGAAAGCTCTCTTCACTGTGTTAGCAACACTGAAATCAGAAACAATGTTGAAGATGACTGAAGTAAGAGACAAAGGCTTACAAATGCAATATGGTAGGTTCAAAAGTTATTTACCTTTTTATACTGTGAATACATATACATTTGAAGGTAGAATAAGAAAACTGTGTCCAGCTCAACAAAAGCAAAATGTGTTTAAATGAGCATTTGTTATTGAATAATTATTTGTATAATGGTGAGACAATTAAATTTGAAAATACTCATACATAAGGAGGCAAACTTCAGTTTCATTATAGCACGGCCAATAGTATTACCAAGGAATTAAAATAAAGTAAGACATTGTACCTATGTGTTACAGGAGATATGTAGCCCATCAGAACATACGCTGAGAGACTTTGGAAGTGGAAAGACACGCCATTAAAGACGAACATTGTCAACATTGTAACATCCATTGTGTTTTTGACATTCAGGAAATCTATCATGAAAACACTGGCCGGGATTTGTACTATCACAGATGAAATGCTTGTAAAAAACTGTAGCTCTGCTGGACTGAAAATCAAAAATGAACATTTGAATTCATCAGATACATCTAGTTGTTTTTATGTTTCTGTCTGTTTGTTGCAACTCTTTTAATGGTACCAAGGTGTACACAAACGAAGCAATATCATATTATTTGTTTGTTTCTTATGACATAATGATGTTCTAGATAAAAAAAATCAATTTTTAAAACGTAAAGTTGACCATATGTACATGCATACTTACGTGTATCTGTATTTCTCACCACTCAAGAGCATTTTGGAATAAACGTTCTGTAAACTGAAAAAAGAAGAAAAAGACTAGATTATGAAATTATGGGTTCTTCTATGTTACCATACTGCACAATAAGATTAATTTGCAGGATTGTGTCTGTAGTTATCATTTGAGCATAAAGAGATACATTTCAGCAAATAATCATTAACACCATTTCAAGGAAATAGACAGAAGACATGACTGCAGAAATGCTGTTACTCACCACTCTGTTATATTTGTCACCAGTGATGCTGCAAATCCTTGAACATTGAAACTTAATTCATATGTTGAGCAGAGACTCAGTCCGAACGTGATAGGGATCAGACTAAGCACAGTTAATACACCAGAATACTCCCCAAGCAACTTATAAGATATCAATACAGTGAATATTGGTGCAGAACTTTTCACTGTCTCTATGAATGATACTGCTGTAAACTTCAGTGCCACAAGTCCCAATACCACAGTTGAAAACCTGCAAACATTAAAATATGTTTGTATTGATTCTAAAAAGATCAAACTTGTGTTCTTTTTAATGTGATTGTCTACATATATATATGTTTATGCAGCTGAAGCGCTGCTGCTGTATTTACATTGAAATATTCACAATCAACCATTATTCAGACAGAGAGATGATATAAGACATAAAATATTAGGGTGCTACAAGCATAATTATTGTTATTGGCAAGGTATTTCAAGCCTTCATTCATTAACTCGTTACATGGTTGTTCCAGATCAAAAAGTTACTCTGTTCGTGTACGGTAGGATTACTAAAGAATTATAGGTCAAACTAGTTCTTATAATAAGCAATCACATGTAATATTATGTATCTATACAAGTTCATGTAAGTCTTTCGTTTCATCTAAATAAACGCTTTCTGGATCTCCATACTTTTTAACTCTAAAATAGACACAATGAATGAACTCTAATAATCATTCTACAAGAATAACATTAAAAAAATGAATGAAATTTCAAAATTTATTTATTAAAGTTTTTAGACATTTTGCAATTTAAGCGTTTAAACTTGTTTAAACACTGAAGTACCTCATGGTTCCAACAATGACCATGTTCCTCCAGAAATCTGGTGGTTTCCCATTCTGTTTGATGTTACTATAGATACCAAGGGGCAAATACATTTGTAGGAAGCCCAGACTAGTTGTCATTACCATCTGCACTGCACCTTCAATGACCAAGTGAAACATGAAACTAAAAAAAAACATGGGTATGCCATGAAAGCAGATTTTCATTGTTTTACTTATTAATGTTTTTAAATCGTACAAATCATTGTGCAATCCCATGATAGGTCTGAAAGTAAGCTTACAACACACAAACTTTTAATGCAATACATTTAATTAATTACCTTATCGTTAGTTACTGAGCAGCAGCCATTTTCTATATGAAGTTAATTTTACTTCGACTTTGATTTCTACTGGCTCAAAATGCAATCAACAGCTACATTAGTAATCTACACAAATTGTCAGTGGAATACCTTCATCCATATTAAGCCATTGAGCAGAAAACATTTTTCTTTTTGGTAATCGTAAACAGTCACCTTAACCCAACTAGCCACAAATGCAATCCCATGCAAGTTCTATTTGTAAGTTTGCTATACTGATATTCAAAGTTTGATTAAGATTCAAGAAGAGTTATGGAACTGCTTGAATCTGCCAACATCATCCACAAGTTCTTCACCACACCCCAATCTTTTAATTGATCAGCATTTTAACCTGTGTATGCCTACCGAGCAGAATAGGATCTCCCCTAAGCGTGGTCAGGATGTACTTGTTCAGGAACAGTGTACAGAAGCTGAAGAAGTACCACATTGAAAGGAATAGAAGGGCCTGAGGCTTCATCAGTCCCTTCTTCTCATCTGCCAGATCACTATCCTTCAGGATGATGGTGTCACTTGCCCGGATGAGTTGGGCCTTCTCCAGTGCCATGTCCACAGCATGGGTAGAGTCCTCTGGTTCACTTTTCTTTGGCATTGTGTTGGACTTCATCTTGATTCAATAACACTACTTTTCCAAACACTACTATATCAGCAAGAGGGATATGATTTCCCTGAAGCGCTCACCTGAGTCACACAAATTGTCAAAGTCCAAAGACTTGACCTGATGACTTAGTTGTTTATTAACATTTACAGGGTTTTTAACATAGCCTTGATATCTTCACAAGAAACATTATTATAATGTTTCATCTTGACTGGGTCATTAACATACTAGAGTGGTCACTGGTGGTATGAGTTTTTGTGTAATTTAACTAGTTTTCGCACGCATATGACACACATTCTGTTTCTAACTAGGCCTCGATGTTGTAAAGATAAACATTGTTCAAGCTTGGATCCAATGTGTGGCATCTAGAATAGTAATACAGTACTGGACACAAGACATGTGGTTATAACAGAAGGTCATTTTCAGCACTTTTATAAACGTAATTAAACAAAATGAATTCAGACTTTCAGTCTTGTATATAAGTGAACGGTTTCCGAATACATGGTATCCGAATATAATATCACGTGCTGACGTGGATGATTGTATGTGTTTTGTTATTTGACAACTTTTACAGCATTGATCTGAATCATAAAATAGTTCATATTGCCGCCATAACATTTAAAGTTTTACCAAATAATAACGTAGTATTCAAATGTTTTCGGTCATAAGTTTATTGACAGTAGTAGTAGTTGTTGTTGTATCTAAGTTCTAACTATGGCGTCCTTGTCGCCTATGGTCTCAAGGTGCTGAGACGATTGTTGTAGTAGTTTCCATCTATGTGCTGTAAATTTTCTCCTGTTGCATTTTCACGTGATAATTAATGAACATCTAAAGTATGTTTGTTTCCATGATGAATTTGCTAAAGGAATTGAACAGTTCTTCTTTTGCATTTAGTGTAATGTCCGGTATCTCTCCAACAAAAGTTGCCAGTGTAATATCAGAACATGATATATTATTTCTATGTAATATTGCTTTAGTTCTGTATTGAAGCCTTGATCTTTCTTGTGAGTATTTTGAACAGTCAAACATGAAATGTTTTATAGTTTCTGGTTTCCTACATACTGCACACTCCACATCTTCACTGTTCGAAGCGGTGTAATGATAATGACTTATTGGCGTCGCTCTGGAGAGCGGCGACTAGTATGTAATACATTTTTTTTTCGCTTATGAGAGAAGTTATTTTACGGATCAATGTATATATTTTTGTTTTAAGAATATCTTGCATAGTGGTGATTTTTTGTGTAAATAAGTGTAAATAAGTACTGCATTTGTGCCTATAACATTTATTACAACATTTATTGCCAATAATGCAAAGCTAATTGTTTTAATTAATAACTGATCCACAACTGATCACAGGGAAAGATCACAGTGACTGGGCAAATACGCGAAACTTTCTGGTTTTGTATAAAAACAAAACATAATCAAAATATATTTATTTTGTGTTTTTTTGTAATTTGCTTATTTAGTGGAGAATCAATGTAGAACGATATTTGACGACCTATCACGCAAACAAGTTTATTGGAAGGCGTAGTGGTACGAAAAGGTACAATGTATTAGTTTATTAATAACGATCGCTATACACAACTTCACCAAATAGCAGTACATAAATGATATCAGCCGGAATAGCTCAGTTGC
The DNA here is from genome assembly GCF_020536995.1 of Dreissena polymorpha. Lineage (NCBI taxonomy): Eukaryota > Metazoa > Mollusca > Bivalvia > Myida > Dreissenidae > Dreissena > Dreissena polymorpha. The sequence continues at coordinate 103,146,752 of NC_068359.1, forward strand.
TTTGCATCAATACTTATCTTGTTATTTTATGGCCGACAGGTATATTCCCCGGCATTACTTGAACAAAAAAAATGACTTCGGCATCTATAGACCGTTCCATAATCGATAAATTGACCGCCGCCATATCTGTATCTGTATCTGTGTATTCTTCACCGCCAAAGATGGCGAACCCCAGTGGTTGCTGGGAGTACAAGTCCATAGTATAAATATCACACCATCACCGCACTAGTTCCTATATACATAGTTTCACAAGTATATCACAAGGTACATATATATACACATCACGGTCATTGCACAGTTTTCACAGGTGTATCGTACAGTACACATATATATACACACAAGTGATTACAGACGTTGGGGACATGGACCACATGTTATTTTCTTTCACACGTACATCACAGGGTTCGTATATACACACATCAGTCATTACAAACACAGAACAAGTATCTAGACCGCATGCCATGCAACCAAGAAGTCCTCAGTTTCCAGACAGTTCTTTATAAAGCCTATATCTTGTAGTATGTAAGTGGAAGAATAGTCTTCGTATATGAAATTCTAACATAAGCATTTTGTCTCTATATGAAGGGTGGTTTGGGACTATGATTGACCAGTCAATGAGGGTTTGGGCTAGTAGAGCAGGGGAAGTAACTTGTTTGGTGAGGTCCATAGATTCCAGTAAATTCCAGATTCGGCACATAACTGGGGCTCTTACCTGTTCCAATGCAGAGCAGTGTAACAGGAAGTGTTCGACTGTTTCATCTTCCACTTTACAGTTCGGGCACACTGCGCTTATGGCATACTGGTTGAAGCGGCATCTATTTACTTGGAGTACGTAAGTGCCGGTGAGTAGCCTGAATCTTGTAGGCAGTCGAGTTACCTCTAGTGCTGAGGAGCATCCAACTTGTATCAAAAGATGAAATTTGCCAGGTGAATATTGAATGTTCATGTATTTCAAAGAGGAATATGTGCGGGCGATCCTATCGATATATTCTTTCCAATAATTCACTACCGTTTTATGTACCTTTAATCTCCATTGGGATTTATTAAGAGGGTTTTGCAGATAATCATCAACATCTCCTAGGTCATATTTTACAAGGAGAGGGAGCACACAGTTTATCCATGATGAGGATTTTCCTGATTTCACAGAAAGTTGTCGAACCACAATTTGGCGTTCAATACTAGACTCCTTTTGGCCACATATATTGTTGAAAAAGTTTAAGATTTTCAGATGATATAATGCTTCAATTGGTAAAAGTCCTGTAAGGATAAGCACACAGGGATCTGCAGCATTATTTGGCAGAGAAAGTATCTGTTTAATAGTTTTCCTTTGGAACAGGTCCAGTTGTTTGATGAGAGTACTATTTGGTGTGAATATTTCTATGCCGTAGGTGAGCACAGGAAGAACAAATGACTTATAAAGATCCAGCATTGATTTATGGTCCAGACCATTATGACCGTGCAGCCCGGCTCCAAGGAGACTGTACAGAGCACGTCTTGCCTTTGAGATGTTCCCTTCTACGTTCACTTCAGCTGTTTCACAGACAGACGTCGTTCTTGTTATACCTAAATGGACGGAGGTATCGACATGATTGAGGTTAATTTCACCCAGTTTGAAGCATTCACTTTTAGGGATTGTTGTTCTTTTGGAAGGTTTGATATTTAAGGCCACAGTCTTTGTGGGTTGAAGAAGGTAACGTTCTTCATTTGCAAATGATAGGGACATGTTTATCATTAGCTGTACATCTGTGTGGTCTCTACCCATTAAACATACATCATCTGCGCACGCTGAGCTATTAGCGAGTACGGTGCCAATTCGCCCACCTCGTCCGGTGTCGGCTAACCTATCCAGTAAAGGATTGACGTAGAGCTTGTAGAGGTCCGTGGAGAGGATCCCTCCCTGACGTACTCCTTGTGATATATCGAAGGAACCACTTATTTGGGACCTATACTTGACCACACTGGATGAGTTTTCATGCAAGGGTTTCAAGAGGAGCCAATGACCGTCGTTTATACCTGCATGGTAGAGTCTGCGTAAAAGTTGGGAGTGGTCGACCACGTCGAACGCTGACTTGGCGTCTAAGAACACCACATGAGCAGAGGTTTTTAGGTCTGTACACTCGCGATAGTACTCTTCCAGGATAAAGGCAGCATTTAAGGGGGAGGACCCTGACGTGAAGCCTCGTTGTGAAGCGTTTTGCACTTTTAAAATACAGTCTTGAATTCTATTTCTTAAAATTGTCTCTATAATTTTGCACAGAGTAGGTAGTACTGTTATTCCTCTGTAATTCCCTACTTCAGATGGGACACCTTTCTTTTTAAAGACCGGGGTTAGGATGCCTCTTTTCAAACAGGTAGGAATTTCTCGGTTATTGAAGATAATGTTGATGATTTCAAGAATACTAGTTCTTAAACTGTCCGGGCCAAATGCAACGTGCTCTATGTTAATACCAAAAATATCCGCCGCTTTACCTTTATGAATTGTTTTCAGGGCTTTTGTCAGTTCAGCAGATGTCACAGGAATCACAGGTGAGTTGGAGACGATATTGGTGATTGCGGATATCTCATATTGAACTTGACTCTGATAGGTTTTATCAAAATTGGTGTCATCTGAGTGTTGTGCTAAGTGCTCGAAGTGTGCTTTGAACCCCTCGAGAATACCATCTGTTCCTGAGTAGAGTGTTTCTCCTACATATAGATCTTCAACCACTTGTTTCAGGGATCCTCTCTGTTTATTAATCAGTTTATAAAATAGTTTCTTGTCACATGATCTAGAGTTCATAATCTCTTGTTTCTCATCGCTCAATTTCTTAGCGGCACTAACCCTACATAGTCGCCTAAATTCCTTCTTGGCGCTCTTTCTTTCAATGAATGTTTGGTCACACGGGTCATTCTTACTACCATTCGCTTTCCATAGTTTGTTTATTATTCTGAGATTCTTTAAGGATTGAGATATTTCATTGTTCCATATTGCTAATTTGGGTTTAGTGTTCCTTGGTTTTTTCCTTTCTCCCTGTACTTCATGAGCTGCATGGCACATAATATTACAAATTTCAGTAACTGACTTTTCTATCGGTTGATTAATACGCGATCCACAATTATTGAGCTTTGAAGCAACGAGATCAGCATAATTTTGTTTATCAATTTTGTCCCACTTTACACTATTCATAATAGTTAATTTAGCCTTAGTACAGTCTCCTGATGGTTTTGCTGTGAGCTCAAGTTTTATAATAACTGTGATTGGCACGTGGTCAGAGACGTTTGACACTATTGGGAGAACTTCTTTATTTCTGTGTATAAAGTGGTTAGAGTTTGTCGCTAGAAAGTAATCTATTTCAGATTCAGACGCCCCACTTGGATGGAAGAACGTAGAGCCTACACATGTATATTCCAGTTGAAATTCGTCTATGAAATTGTCAATATAGGATCGTCTTCTTTCGGAGTTTTGCGTTCTAAGGTCTATATTTAGGTCGCCGCCTATAAGGATGTTGTGAGAGTTTCTTAACTTAGAGATAATCTCAAAAAGTTCATCAATGACACTACAAAAGTCATCAGCATTAGTACTGTACCCCCGACATGGCATGTATACACACACAATGAGAGTTTTCATCTTGCATGCGTTTCTGTCGCAGATTTCCACGCATTGGATTCTTTCCGAACCTTCATGGAGGGGTTTGACGAAACTGCTTATAGATTTGTCCCACAGTATGGCCACTCCACCATATCCTCGGGGTAATTGGATAGGCAATAAAGGATCATTAAAGTCTGACCCTTTACCTGCGTAGTCTAGTTTATCGGATATTTCACCGAGGAGCGAAATTTGAATTTGAAAGAGCCAGTGTTCTTGTAGTAATATAATGTGACATTGTTTCGACATTTCTAAAATAGCGTGTGTTGATGCTTTCATATCTTTACAATTGAACGAACCTACTCGCAGTAACACGTGGTCCTCGTTTGCTAAAAGTTTAGGATGTTTGAGGCTGTTCGTCGAAAATTTCTGGTTGCATCCGCTGTAACCACTTCTGTCATGCCAGGATTACCCATCTTATCCAGACTTGGGCCTGCAGTGCTGTTACCAGACTTTGACATGCAATGGATGCTGTTTCCCCGTAGGTCGCTTCCTGGTCTGGGGTGATGAGAGGCGTCGTCCAGTAGCGTACATCGAGCGATGTTCATCGGTTTGGCACTTCCGGGTACCGAGCGTGGGTGGCTATCGTCTGGCAGCTGACGTAAGACACTGCTTGCCTGCTGTGCACATCCTGCTGAGGGCTGACAATGAGGGTGTTTAAGTGAGGCGCTACTCTCCGGCTGGGCCCTTCCTGGTACCCTGTAACGGTTATCGGTAGGCGGATTTGCCGGGACACTGCTCATGGTCTGATCGCCTCCTGGCATAGAATGATGGCTGCGTGCAGGGGGGGAAGTCTGGGATGCCTCTATGCCAAGGAAAACCAGGTGGAGGTATAGGGAATGTAGGTGGGGGCCATTTCAGGATTTGTGGGGGTGTAATATATGTTGGTGGCGATGGTGTCACATGAAATAGAGGACCTCCTGTGAAAGGTCTAGGGTCAGTAGTGTTAGACTGTATATTTGGCATACATGAACTGGGTGTAATAGAATCGTCCTCACATGAAGATGGTGTGCTATTATTAAAAACTTTAGCAATGAGGTCGATTTTCTTTTCCATTTCCCCAAATACAATATCTGAAATTTTATCATGCAGCGCTTGACAGCTTATCGCAAATTTGCTCCTAATGTTTCCAACCTGATCTGATTCAGACTTATTGTTAATTGATGGCGATACAGATTCATTCGTCATAAAAGTGTTCCCAATGTTTTGAGTATTACTGAGGGGTGTCTCATTTTCGAACATGGAGATTCTAGTAGTTAGAGTTTTAATTGTCAGATTCATTTCGTTGTTTCTATATTCAAGTTTTTTGACTAATGCTTCGAGTCTAGTATTGTCTTTTTGGAGTGCGTCCATCTTTTTATCTTTGATTTTTAATTCACTCTCCCATTTGGTAAGCTTGATTTCTTTTGCCCGAATTTCATCAGACCGCAAGCATTTGTCGCAGTTCTGTGTAGGTACAGACTGTTGATGACTGAGGATTGATTTCCAGCCTGCCGGAGAGGCGGTAGTGCTAGCAGGTGAGGAGTAACCAGGGTGCGAAGTGGACTGATTGATGGAGTTATGCTCGCTGTGGGTGGTTGCTACGCCTCTGGAGTTATCAGCATCATGTCTGGGAGAAGCAGTGTTATTACGGGCTGTGCCACTTGTCATGTTAATCTGGGACTGGTTTGCGGCGCAAAGGTTACAGATCACGCTACCGCCGTTCTTGTATACACATGCCATATTGTCAGTCACGTGACTGTCCGCCATTACACTGCTGCTAACTGGTGCGAGTCTGCGATTCCAAAAGCCAAAGACGTAGAGAATACCCGCTTAACCGTTGTCGGATTAATAAATTACTTAATGAATTAATGTGAGGCGATTATCACATTTTTGTTGTTTAAATGATTGTTTGAAGTTGAGATTGATTGTTACAAATAAAATGTTTAAAATGCTTTCGTGTATTTGTTTTTTTTTATATCTGTAATCAAGTGGTAATCATCGGCGAAAATTTGCCGGTTCAGTCGCTCATACTATGTCTTTGATTAGACTTGTTACTTTTAACGTTTCACAAACAATTCACGCATGTATTGTTGTGTTGATGTTAATAGCCACAACATCAAGCAATTTATATTTTAATTAATACTTATTAAAGATTCTCGCGCAATTAATTACCGCTAATTGTTTGTAATTAGTCTCATTTGGTGAAAATCTACATTCCAAAATCATAACATATTATATTAAGTACGGTATGATATTTTTGATACGCCTTCCATTATTTTTCTTGTTCTGATATCAAAGATAAAAAAATTGTGGTTTGGATTTATTTTTATTTTTTTTTTAGATGGAATTTTGTCACGTTAAAAACGAGCTTTTTATCATGAGAGAGTGATATTGATCTTGACGATATTTTATGTGATTATTCGGAAGATGAAGAGAATGCGATCTATGTGATATATCTATATTTTCATCTGTGAATCATTTAACAGCTATAAAGCTAAAAAATACTGAAAAAATGTATTTTATAGGTCTTTGAAGTCACGCAAAACATATGGATAACGACACCAAATGTTTAGTCAATTAATCCACACAAAAAAAACTCCGAAAAAAACACCTAAATAATATTTCAAAAATATATTATTAAGCGCCAAACGAATTTATTAATACATTTATTTTCAACTTTAAAAACGCGGCATAAGCATCAAATTAAAGATTATCTGAAGACTGAAAGGCCAACAATTTGACACAACAAAGAGCTCTATGCATAAGCCGTAATATTTTTTGCAGAAAAGCTTCAATAAATTACAATAGTAATACATCTAATTATAAAAATATAATTATGAATGGCATGAGTACGTTAGTGTGATAAACACGTGAGTAATAGAAAGTGTACAATTTCTGATATTCTATATTGGACATAACTTTTAATTTGTACAATAAAAGTCAATATGTAACATATCTAATGAACGCAACTGTTAAGTATGTCGGGGGTAAAATATTAAACCAAATGACTGCTTAATACTACCAGAAAGAGAAGACATGGTGGCATCATCAATTGTGTTTAATGACCAGACTGTCATCTGCCACCCAGTGTGGTTTATGACACCCCGGGATTACGCCATGTTGTTAGTTAAGTCTGGATAATATCTGATCAAAACGAGATAATCGGATTATGCAGAACAAACGGGCAATTCAACACTGGAATGCAAAGGATTACGCGATTTTAAGATTGATGCATATAATCAAATGATAAATATTGCACTTAGTTTAATTAAATGGGTTTTTTAATGTGTCAACGTGTTTATTTTCCTAGACAAATACCTAAAAAAATGCACGTTTTTCAAACATTTTTCTGTTATAACACTAGCTAAACATCTCCTCCAGCAGAAAAACTTTATTTCATACAATTTGCATGACAAACAAAAAAGTTTTACAAAAAGAAAGAAATTCACCCGTTGAATAATCGGTGCTCTCTTATATATGTTACCGGTTGTTTGGCAGTAGTGTAATGGCGGACGCGGAGAGTATTCAGGGGAGATAATTGGGTAATTACTAAATTATGGAACGGTCTATTGATGCATTAATTGATTATCTAAATATCATTTAACTTGTATTGTCCAAGTGTCAAAGCTCTTCAATTACTAAAACACAAGATATACTTTATAGTATCCTTCAGTCGGTTACAACGTATTTTGTCTATATGTTTGTTGTGGTACAGATTTTTAGAAGGTTTCGGGTCGTTTCGCCCTAAAACCTGTTCGCTCTAGGTCACTCTGAGTCGTTCCGCCCTTCGACGTGGTTTGTTTCGCCCTTAGTTTAGTTTGAATTATAATTAAAACTGATTTATTAATACATACCAATTATCTTTTAATGAGTAATTAATTAAAGTACGTTGTATATAACACCTTTCACACATCTTACACACAGCTATATTAACCGTGAAATATACCGACCACAACATTGTCCATCCAGCTTTTCTTCTGACGGCATCGACGTCGACCTCCCTCTAACGTGCCCTGGAGAACAATCTTCCACAGAGAGATGGAGACTACGAGGGACTTGTACAGCCTATACTTTGTGGGAAAGCTAATGGAACTGCTGGTCAACAACCTGCTAAGTCTGGTCATCGCTGCGGTCACCGTGGCAATGCTCATTCGGTCCTCAGCGGTACTGGTACAATACTTGGACTGGTTTGCACCCTCGTACTTGAAGCTGGTCACTTCTAGCTTCTTGCCGTTCATGGTGATGTATGCACTGGTGTTGGTCGTGCTGCTCAACGTGATTTTCGACTTCTCCATGCTGACCTCCATACCGTATGATCCTGTTCTGTCATTGTCTGTTGGTGAGATCTTGAAGTTCACTGCCGGGGCCACCCATGAGGTGAATGTCCTCAGCGAATCTCAAGTTGGAGATGGCTCTTACAACCATAGTGGTGGTCATGGAGTCTTCTGCATTATTTACACAAGGAAAATGTTTAAAAAGACAGGAGAAAACAGACATCCATGACGATTGCCCTCCGATATCTTGAAGAAGTCCTCCAGCTGTACCTTGAGAAGTACTGCGCTTCTGCCGTTTCAGTAGATTTCTTGAATGACTTGCACCAGCCCTTTGTCAATATGGACCCCTTTCATAACATGTCATAGGCCATCATTCCAAACGCGATCGAAAACTTTCTTAAAGTCTATGAAGTTGTGGAAGAGCTCACGTTGTTTGTCAATGCAGGTGTTTCTCAATGATGATTCTGCAGTTGAAAATCTATTCCACTGTGCTCCGCCTAGCTTTGAATCCAGCCTTACTTTGCTGGGTTGACTGATGAGGCTGATGGTGCGGTAATTCTCGCACAACTTGAGGTTGCCCTTTTTCAGTTGGGGTATTATCAGGGACTGAGTCCACTCCTTGGGCCTCTTCTTCTCCTCCCAGATCATTGGCATAGTGCCGTCATTGCTGCAGCAGTTGCCTCTTTCGAGCTTAAACATCTCGAAAGGGAAGTTGTCCACTCTCTGAGATTTTCATGCCTTAAGACGATGTATAGCCTCCTCCACCTCGACCTTAAGTATGGACGGACGTTCGACGTCCGCTTCTGGTTTTGAATCGTTCTGTAGGAGACTGAAGTCTGGTTGAAGAGGGTTGTTGTAGAGGTCACTGCAGTCCACATGTTTAGGAATACGGCACTCTCGGTAAGGAGATTCCCGTTAGCGTCTGATGTAACGCTGGCCTTGGGCTGACTGGTCTTCGTAAAGGTCTTGAGGGTGATGTAAGCCTACTTACTTCTGCCTGCGATCATCTCTTGGTCGATGATGATATACAACATGTATTGGTGCTCCTTGGCCTCTTTCATCTTATTCCTTACCTTCCTGTTCGCTTTCTGGTAATTTTCCATAGAGTCCAGGGTGGTGTACCTCTCATGCCACAGCTTCTCTGTTCATAGGTTCATGCTTTGGGTCGTCACTCATGGCTTGTTCTTCCTTCTCTCTCTTCCAAGCACTTCATCAGCCGATGACAGTGGGACATCCTTGGTGTTGATGGTGTCGATGTGATTGTCTAAGATGTTCCGGGCTGCAAACTTGCCACCTATCCGTACTTGAAATACCTCTGCTATAACTGGATCTTTCAATTTCTCAAATATAATGCGAGGTTCTTCGCAATGCGCTTGCTCTTAAACTTAAGCTTGATGGTGGTGAGCTCTAAGTTGTGGTCACTGCCGATGTCTGCACCAGGAAACGTTCGTGTGGTCGCCTTGTTGATGCTGGACATGAACCGTTGCGGAGCCAGTATGATATCGATCTGATTTGCCCTTTTCGAGCATGCCAGGTCGTTGTTTTGGGCAGTTTCTGTGGGTGCAGCGTATTGGCCAGGGTGAGCGGCTTCTTGCGAATTCAATGTCTCAAACCTCCATTGTTGGTCTCTCCTAAGCCAAATCTACCTCCTGTCCCTGATCAGTCTTGGTATGCATCTGGTCCAACCTGAGCGTTCCAGTCAACTTGGACAGTGAGGATGTCTTTCTTGGACACCTTATACTTTTAATTACCAACTTGTTCATTAGGTATTCAGTTTAACAGTTTTTGCTGATTATCTTAATAGAAACTGACAAGAGCTGTAGCTCGAGACAATGGTTTCTAGACAATTCATCCAAACTTGCACAAAACCATGTTTCATATAACACAAGGCTAGCTATGTATTATGCAAAGTACATTTACTGTGCGTCTACCAAAGTGTTTCTTAATAAGAACATAACACGATTTGTTTAGTCATTTATTTCAAAACAATATCGAATGACCACTGACTGTGTCATTGAAGTGTTCCCCAAAATATTAATTACAGTGATTAATATGTTATAAGTATAACGTTACTATGTAACGAAAACATAATATGCAGGTAAAAATGATATCAATTGAAAACCGGAGATACTAAAAAAAATTGCATAATCCAAAAGATACTTAAATAATTCAATACTGGATAAAATGCAATGGCACAACATCGGATTATCACAATATACCAATAATAGCAGTTCAGCATACAGGACACAATCCTTATAATTGCAATAGCTACATGCATTCGATCTGGAATATATTCTTAAAGCAATATAATATGAACAGTTACTGATATATAATAGTGGAGGTGTTAACTCTGATCTCATTAGTAAACTGTCCTGCTGGCGAAACTAAAGATTCAATTTGTTAATATTTGAAATAAAATTTACTTTCATTGTAGATGATAGCAATAGTGTAAGCGGGAACATATGCTGTCCTTGGCTTTGTTGTTTCTGTGTTTTGTTGTGTTTTTTATTTACATGACTTTTTTTAACAATAGCATTGATAATGTTAACAATCAAATTAAATTAATGAAAGCAATGACGAATGGATACTGATAAAAATAGTGATGCGAAAGGCGGTTATAATAATGGTTTAACTCATTTATAATATCGGTGACAAAAATAATTTATATTGGTGATAATGGGGTGCAACGCACTAATAATAGTGGTGTCACAAATAATTTATAAGGTGATAATGATAATGTTAATAACAACAATGCTTGTTGTAACTTGTTACAACCAAATAAAATAGTAACAAATTACGTATTTAAATGTTAGTATCAATAATAATGTTACAACGGTTGTAATTGTTATTACTAGTATCATAATTATAAGAATAATAATGTGAATGGTGTTTAATAAACTGACAAGAATTATAATGTAACTAATAAAACAACCTATTATGAATTGTTTAATTATGTAAATAACAATTACACATATTCAAAAACAATACATAAATCAAACTTAAGGCATAAACTTCGTGATTAAGAATAATCACTTTTAACATTATTGGTGTATCTTTAACAAATACATAGCAAATACGTGTTTCAATAAATTACCTCTAGATTGAATAGCATTCCAATAAAACTTGTACGAATCTGCAAAATCCTTAACTCAAAGCTATTTCTGGAGTAATTTAAACTGCTACTGAAATTGTTGGATAAATAATTTTTAGCAAAATGTTCAGTCAGTATGGGGAAACTTAGTTTGGATCATTGCTATAGCAGGTGTAATATTCTTTGAAGTTTCCTGCAGATTGAAAGGAAAACTGCTAAAGAATGGAACAGAATGACTCTGGCAATAAGATGGATTGATAAAATGTAAGAAAACAAACCGGCTTCTTTAATGGGGCAGAGGTTATAGTAATCGGAATACTCTAGTATATATTTTAACTCCCGCATGAAAATAACATAAGCAAATTCGTTGAATTGATGTACCCCGCCAAATAAATTTTGTTTACAGATGGGAGCAAATTCCATGATATAGGGCATAATTCTAAAACAAGAGGGCCTGAAAGGCCCAAAGTCTCTCACCTGAGATAACAAGATATTATTGGGACAAATCTTCTGACCAAGTTTCACGAAGATCGGGAAAAAAAATGTGGCCTCTATAGAGTGTTAACAAGGTTTTACAATAGCCATATAAGGAAAAATGCCCCGCCCCCTGGCAGCCATGTTTTCAACCAACCGGCATCATTTTTGAACTCATCTAAGATATTATCGGGATGAATCTTCTGACAAAGTTTCATGAAGATCGGACAGTAAATGTGGCCTCTAGAGTGTTAACAAGATTTTACTATAGCCATATAAGGAAAAATGCCCCGCCCCTTGGAAGCCATTTTTTCAAGCAAACATAATTATTTTCGAACTCATCCAAGATATCATTGAGACCAATCATCTGACCGAATTTCATGAAGATTGGACAATAAATGTGGCCTCTAGAGTGTTAACAAGGTTTTACTATTGCCATATATAGCCATATAAGGAAAAATGCCCTGCCCCTGGTGGCTATGTTTTTAAAGCAACCAAAACCATTTTCAAACTCATCCAAGATATCATTGGGACAAATCTTCTGACCAAGTTTCATGATGATCGGAAAATAAATGTGACCTCTAGAGTGTTAGCAAGGTTTTACTATAGCCATATAAGGAAAATAGCCCCGCCCCTGTGGTGGCCACGTTTTTCAACCAACCGACATCATTTTTGAACTCGTCCAAGATATTATTGGGATAATTCTTCTGACAGAGTTTCATGAAGATCGGAATATAAATGTGGCCTCTAGAGTGTTAACAAAATTTTTACTATAGCCTTTTATAGCCATATAAGGAAAAATGCCCCGCCCCTTGGCGGCCATGTTATTCAAGCAAACGTAACCATTTTCAAAGTCATCCAAGATATCATTAAGACAAACCTTCTGACCAAATTTCATCAAGATTTGACAATAAATGTGGCCTCTATAGTGTTAACAAGGTTTTACTATAGCCATATACGGAAAAATGCCCGGCCCCCTAGGGGCCATGTTTTTCAACCAACCGGCATCATTTTCGAACTCATCCAAGATATTATTGGGATGAATCTTATAAGCAAGTTTCATTAAGATTGGAAATAAGTGTGGCCTCTAGAGTGTTAACAAGATTTTACTATTGCCATATATACCCATATAAGGAAAAATGCCCCGCCCCTTGGCAGCCATGTTTTTCTAGCAAAGGTTACCATTTTTGAACTCATCAAAGACATTATTTGGAAAAATCTTCTGAGCAAGTTTCATGAAGATCGAAAAATAAATGTGGCCTCTAGAGTGTTAACAAGGTTTTACTATAGCCATATAAGGAAAAATGTCCCGACTCTTGGCAGCCATGTTTTTCAAGCAAACGTAACCATTTTCGAACTCATCCAAGATATCATTGAAACCAATCTTCTGACCAAATTTCATGAAGATTGGAAATAAATGTGGCCTCTAGAGAGTGAACAAGGCAAATGTTGACATCGCACAAAGGACAAAGCACAAAGCACTACAGACAATGGACGACGGACAAAAGGCAATCACAAAAGCTCACCATGAGCACGTTGTGCTCAGGTGAGCTAAAAATAAGTGTAGGGAAATTATTTTAGCGCATTGCAATTCTCCTAGTTGATATCTATACGCCATGAAGTTTCATGTTGAAATCTTGTAGCATATCGTAAAGCACCAAAGTAACATCATACTAAAACAACAAAGGCCAATAACTCTTATTTTAGAAAGTGTAGGGTTATGATTCTTACGCATGGCACTACTCCTCGTTGATATTAATACACCCATGAAGTTTCATGTCGAAGTCTTGTATGGAATATGAGATATAGCCCTTAATTGCAATAGATCTTATTTAAGAAAGTGTATGGTTATGGTTCTTGCAAATAGCACATCCACTTATTGATACCTTTACACCAATGAAGTTTCATGTCAATATCTTATATAGTTTCTGAGATATAGCACTGAAATGTTTTGAAACATACGTATGGACAACGCCATTTCTACATCCCTCCGCCTAAGGCAGTTGATAATAACAAAACGCCTCGTCAATAAATACAAAATTAATGTTAGCAATCATATCAATTAAAAGTAAAGTTTCTATTGGAAGAAGAATACATCAAGACATGTTTTAAAACTTAAACTTAAGTCTTTACTCTTAATTGTTTGTGTACAATAATTTCTTCATCAACCGCGTATTTTAGAGCCTGTTTAGCAGCGTCAATCTGTTTTGCTTTAGTGTAGCACAGAACTCCAACAGTGACAATGGCTGTTCCAAGTCCGCTGAAGAAAGTCACCGGGTTACTAAACACTATAACTGATAACCAGATGAGGAAAGCTCTTTTCACTGTGTTAGCAACACTGAAATCAGAAACAATGCTGAACTAGACTGAAATAGAAACAGAGTCTTCAATGACCTTTTTATTCTGTAAACACAAATGAAATAAGAATTAGAAAAAAAAATGAAACTAGCTAAACAAACACCACCAATAACGTTAAAATCGGTATTTCTTATTTAACAATTATTTGTAAAATGGTACAAAAATTACACAGTCTTTTGTTACCTACTTATAGCTAAAAACTTAAGCTCACATATCATTATTGCATTTACATACTAGTCACAGAGTACAAAAGAATTGAGACGCAGTGTGCCCGTTTACCTATGTGTTACAGGCGATATATAGCCCATTAGAACATATGCTGAGATACTTTGGAAGTGGAAAAACACGCCGTTTAAGATGAAGATTGTAAACATTGTAACGTCCATTGTTTTCTTTGCATGCTGGACATCTATCATGATAATGCAGGCAGGGATTTGTACTATCACAGATGAAATGCTTGTAAAGAACTGTAACTCTGCTGGACTGAAAAGCAAAATTAATGATTTTAATGCACAGCATTTGATAAAACACAGCATTTAAGTAACTAAACAAAATATGGTTATGTTGTCTGATAAATCCAGTTACAATGTGTTAATATTCATGTATTGTTGACTTTGTATCAAGTTTCACTCGTAATAAATTGTTTACTTATAAAGAAATACAAAACACCGGTTTGCGAGTATTTCCGGAAAGTAGTATTTTCCGGACTTTCAAAAATATTACCATTAAGCAACCTCTTCTCGAATTAGCTTATTCCATTCAAATAATTCTTACATTATTAAGTCAGTTTTACTGCTTGTCAAAAAGGGAATTAACCTGCTTGTAAACACAATATTATTTGTATTGATTGTCTACAACGCGTGCGACAGTTGTCTGTGGAAACAAAGCGCAAAGTCCACATACGAAACAAAATATAAATAATTCAGCACCCAGCGTCAGATTTAGCAGATTTAGCTATCCATTTAATTAAACAGACAACAGAGTTTGCTTATGATGCTACGATGTTTAATAACGTATGTTGTAATGCTTTGTTGTAAATATTACTTAACGTCAAAAGAGAAGGCTTTAAGTTTAAAGGACACGGTTTAGTATTTGTTCCTCGTCCAATGTAAATTATATATAAATTATATATATATATACTTAATCTTCAGTTCAACAGCTTTTAATTTTACAATACAATTTTGACTGATTATTCCATATCATTCTCATGCAAATTAAATAAAGTTATTATGCATTACTCCTTATATTTTCCCGTTTATAAAACGTCCGGAAAATGTCAACGTGAAAAAGACATCGGGTTGTTTATCATTTTCTGGACCTCATCTGTTGAGCATTACAGAAGTAATATTGAATTTGTTTAAATTAAAATAACACACACATTACTCAAGATGCTTATGGTAAAAGTTCTGAATTTAAACATAAATGAAAACCATCGCTAAGTTAATGGATATTTCGTCCGAAATATATTCACCAACGAGATTTGTTGTTCTTTTTTACGACAAAATTATATCTTTGATGGCAAAATCAAATTGTCAACATGTATAGTTTGCAGGATCATCATTTATCATTAACACTATCATTACTTACGTATATCTGTATTTTTCACCACTAATCAGCATCTTGGAATACACGTTTTGTAAACTGAAACAAAAACAAAGGAAACCAGGAATGTAAAATGTTCAAGACATTCGAAAAATATATGATTTCCACACCGTATCTGGGTCATACTGAGCAGTATGCTAAAAGTTGAAGTTTTTTTCCATGAGTGTTCAAAGTTGGTTATCATTTGAGGGAATCAAGATAAGTGTAAGGTCAATATAAATAGGCAAATAGTTGAAAAACTTCTAAAGACGATGCAAATTTTCGACAAAAAAGATTCCAATAGTTACTTACCATTCTAATATATTTGTCCCCAATGATGCTGCAAATCCTTCAACATTGAAACTTAATTCATACATTGTACATAGACCCAGACCAAACATGATAGGGATCAGGCTAAGCACAGTGAAGACACCAGAATACTCTCCAAGCATTATGTAAGATATAAATACAGTGAATATTGGTGCGGAACTTTTCACTGTTTCCGTGAATGATACTGCCACAAACTTTAGAGCTACCAGTC
This sequence comes from Dreissena polymorpha, assembly GCF_020536995.1. NCBI lineage: Eukaryota > Metazoa > Mollusca > Bivalvia > Myida > Dreissenidae > Dreissena > Dreissena polymorpha. The sequence goes on from NC_068359.1 coordinate 103,162,678, forward strand.
CCAATACTACGTCGGAAAACCTGTAAATATTGCAAGATGATCATAGTCAGGCATAAATTTATACAAAACATATGTTAACACATGTGTTACGAAACTGGTTAAAAGATGTGCACAAGCAAAGTGGTACACATGTGCCTAAAGCCCTTGGCAAAGGCATGTGATAGTTTATATAATTTTAGCTGTTGCATTTACATTTTTTTTTTTAATCCAACACTCCATCAACGAGTTTGATATAACTGAAAAATAAAATAAGACATAAATGTGAATGTGCTACAAGCATACGCATTGTGCAATTGCTAGCTATCTTACGCATCAGTTACTACTTAATTTAATTTAATACTACAAAATAAGAGTTCAACAAGATTTTATAATCAGCAATTAATATCATGTATCTATACATGTATTTTTTGCCACTTGGTAAATAAAAAACAATAAATTATTTTACGATCTTTTTTATTGAGCATGATTTTAAGAATGAATTATTGAATTATATTGTTGAATGAACATTACATATTTCACTAGTACCTCATGGATCCAACAATGACCATGTTCCTCCAGAAATTTGGTGGCTTCCCATCACGTTTGATATTAGTATAGAAACCAAGAGGCAAAAACATCTGTAAGAAGCCAAGACTGGTTGTCATTACCATCTGCATTGCACCTTCAATGATAAAAGCAAACATGCAAACATTAAAAAACATGACCATGTCACAAAAACAAGAGTTGTGTATGATAGACTGATTGTTTTCCTTAAATCGTGTGAACTGTGCAAGCACATGCTATACCTGGTGTGAACTGTGCAAGCACATGCTATACCTGCATGAAAGCTACCTTCACACTTACATTCAGTGCAATGACTCGATGTTATCGCAAGCTAGTATGAAGCAGTTATTGTCTCTTAATAGTAAACTTTACCACGATATTTTCTGATGCAATAACGAGCTATATAAGTGTCCTAAATAAAGTGCAATACTTAAATTCATACTAAGCCATGGAGCTGAAAACTTTTTTCCTTTTATAGTAACAACGACCTTAAAAGGACTGACCCCAAATGCAACCAAAAGCTCAGCGTGCATGTAAGCTACATACATGTACTCACATAATTTCAGCTCAATACCTACATCCTAACTTCGCTTGTTGAACAACAAACATTTTCTGTAATTTAGTATCATTGACCTTGTCCAGACTGAACCCAAATTCAATCCCGAACAAGTTCTTCTTGTCAGATAGCTATATCTTCAGGGTTTTTTTCAAGATTCAAATGAAATTTATTACAAATTTGAATTTGCATAGAAGGCCGAAACGCTCCATCCCATATCACAATATAACAAGACTATTGTCAAGCAATATAAGTCCCCTAACGGCTCCACCATTGTCAGAAATTCCAGATTTTTTTAAATATATATTTGTTGCCATAGCAACAAACAAAAATTATTTAGGAACAAAATGAAATGACGTGCATAATGTCCATGTTGCCATCTATCCATGTTTCAAGTTTCATGAAAAAATATTAAGAACTTTAAAAGTTATTGCAGGATCAAGAAAACCACCATTTTCAGCAGTATTTCTAATCTATTTGTTGCCATAGCAACCAGAATTTTTGACGTCGGAACGAAATGAAATGACGTGCATCATGTCCATATTGCCATCTATTCATGTTTCAAGTTTCATGAAAAAATATTAAGAACTTTATAAGTTATCGCAGGATCCAGAAAAACCACCATTTTCTGCAGTATTTCTAGTATATTTGTTGCCATAGCAACCAGAATTTTTGACGTAGGAACGAAAAAAAATGACGTGCATAATGTCCATATTGCCATCTATCCATGTTCCAAGTTTCATGAAAAAATATTAAGAACTTTTAAAGTTATCGCAGGATCCAGAAAAGTGTGACGGGCGGATGGAGACAAAACCATAAGTCCCCTCCGGTGAAACCGGTAGGGGACTAAAAATCAGGTATTAGAATTGTGATCACCTACCAAGCAGTAAAGGATCTCCTCTCAGCTCGGTCAAGATATACTTGTTCAGGAACAGAGTACAGAAGCTGAAGAAGTACCAGATGACTAAGAAGAAAAGCGCACGTGGGTTCATCAGTCCCTCATCTTTCAGTCCGCTGTCCTTTACGATGATCTTGTCAGTCACTGGTATGAGTTTTGCCTTTTCTAATTCCATCACACCAACATGTGTGAAGTCCTTTGCTTCACTTATCTTTGGCATTGTGTTGGACTTAATTCTGATTCAGTTACATGCTTTTTGTAAAATGCTTTTCCAAAAAATGTTAAGGGAACTTGGATGTTGGAAAAATATATCACATATTGACATATAAGTGCAATAACGTTCTCTGCAAAGGTTTTAAGGTCAGAATACATGTGACACGGAACTTATATTAGTTTTCCAAAAATGCTCAACTTTTAAACATTATACCTCTTCATTAATACATTTATATAATTACATGTTTAAACAAATGCTAGTACTTGTATCATTATCTTATTAGAAGCAGTTTCATACTGTGTAATTTATTACAGATTTATATCATTATAATACTATACGGATAATTTATGTATAAGCACTTTTGTTGGAAGTCGTTTGCTCTTAGTCATGTTCTACGTTTTCAAGGCTGTATTAAAATGATTTCAGAAAGTAACAATTCTTGTTGAATAGGCCCATAAATTCAGCCAATAATTAATGATCTCACTGCTTGATGACGTAACCAATCTTCAGATTGTAGAAACCTGAAAAAGCGAAACAAAATGTCTATACAGCGGCGAGCGTTGACCAAATCTACTGCGGGTACATACATACTTAAAGAAACAAGAGGGACATGGATCCTAAGGTGCTCCCCGAAGGAACTTAACTATTCTGAGAAGGTGGAGTTCAGACGAATTAAAGTGCTGTCTGAAATATGGATATGAATTTAATTTCGTAGAACATAGTTATGACAAACCTTTGAAAATTGAAAATATTTTCAACACAAAACAGGCTGTATATACAAAGTTTGACAGGCAGGTTGTGACATATTAATAGATCAAATGAAGAGACATGCCATGCATACATATTATATTTAAGGTAAAATAAGATTCAAATGAACAGTTCTTTTTGTTTTATTGGGTTTATCAATATGTCAGGAAAAAAGGAATATGCAGAAGGATGGACAAACTTAGAGTACTTAAATTTAGTTGGCTGTTTCTTGAGCAGCACAAGTATCATCATCATCATGATGAAAAACAACTTCAACATCACACTATGATAGTTTATATTTATTGTTTGTAATAATCTTCAAAAAGAACCAATGTCAACCTGTCTTAAAAGGTTGCACTTCAGCATAGCCCTTCCTCTAGTTTTTCAAGCCTTAAATTTTAGAAGTCCCAGGCAATATATCTGGAGAAATACCAGGCATAAAATCTGGAGAAGTAGAAGGAATAAAATCTGGAGAAGTCCCATGCATAAAATCTGGAGAAATAGCAGGCATAAAATCTCGAGAAGTCTAATGCATAAAATCTCGAGAAGTCTAATGCATAAAATCTCGAGAAGTCTAATGCATAAAATCTAGAGAAGTATAATGCATAAAATCTTGAGAAGTCTAATGCATAAAATCTCAAGAAGTCTAATGCATAAAATCTCGAGAAGTCTAATGCATAAAATCTTGAGAAGTCCAAGGCATGAAATCTGGAAGTCTTAGTTGTATTTCAATATTTTACAGTGGAAGTTAGACTTATCATTTGCATGTTTTAAAATAACTTTTAAAATACAACAAAAGAAAAGGGTTATATTGCGTTAACATGCTTTAAAGTTTATTCAAACAATTACAATGTAACACATAACAAGGAATATTAATTTGATTTTCATGCGTTTTAAAAGAGAAAAAATGTACGCGGGTTTCATTAAAAGTTGTTGTGGGTAACTGTCTGTTGCTTTGTTCATTTACTGGTACTTTATTTTACTGTATACAGTACCATAAACACATTCTAAATGAGAAAAGTTGTCCTTTTTAAAAACGTCAAAGATTCCCAAATACATACATAGCAATATAAGATGTATGTCCCTATCCTGCCATAACGACCACTTGATACATAGATTTTCCGACTTTATCATTTGCCCGAGAATACAGTATACCGGTAATCCATGTGTGTATTTTCAACGCAATATCTGGCCTTTCCTGGTGATAATTGAGGTTAAGAATTTCACCAATACAGAAGTTACTATATCAACTGAATTTTGCACATGCATAAATGATTGAATTAAGTACTGTTATACATGTGCCTTAGGCTATTCATAATAGCGACCAATCAGCAAGTATGCCTTCATTTCGATTGAATGCAACATGTACACATTATTTTATGAAATTCTGCCAAATGAGAAAGGGAATAAAACTGCCTGCCTTGTGTCAATAAACCTTACATATTACCAATAAAAGTGATATTTTGGGCATTTTTCACTGTTGAATTGAGCTGAAAAGAATTAACAGGTCAAAAGAGTTAGTTAAAATGAGGCAAGTGACCAATTATCTATAACTCATCTTGCTACCGTTAATAAAAAATATATATTATATTCAATATTTTATATGACTCAACCAGTCCTCTAAGCCGAAATGATCCGTAAAACAAAATTGTGTCTTTGTGTCTTATGAACGAATCTGCATGAAAATTACATCAAGACTCACATCGTACATCAAATCATTTCTGTCTACAGTTGTCAAAACAAAGTACGGTTGATATTCAAATGCATAATTTTTTTATTTACGGGATATTGTTTAAGTATGTTGATGCTGCATTGACAAATATAAGTGTATATGAAGTGAAAACACCAAAAATCAACAAGGGTTGCGATAGACACCTATAAACATAGCATATACTGTTAGATGCACATAATATCACTTTTAATAAGCGACAAGTCCTAACTTCAATAAAACATAAATGTTACCTTGTACTATTCAGAAGCATACATACTAAAATCTCCACACGTTTTATTGAGTGTCTTTGTTGACATCAAGTCAATATTGCTTTTCAGAATGAGTTATTAATAAGTTTCGCCAACAACCACTGTCACTCCTGTGAGTATTTCATTCACGGTTCCATCAGCCTCTTCGAAGAGTGCATCTATACAATGGACCTGCCCACCGTTGTCATTCAAACCATTAACAAGAGAGCCTGAAAGGCCCAAAGTCGCTTACATGAGATACAAAGGAACTGACCGGTTCTGTGCAGGTGAAGATATCATTAGAACAAATGTTCTGACCAAATTTCATGAAGAGAGATCTATAAATGTAACTTATACAGTGCTAACAAGGTTTTACTATAGTCATAAAAGGATAAATTACCAGCACCATGGCGGGAATGATTTTTAACAGACCTGAATCATTTTCAATCGCATATAAGATATAATTTTAAAATGTTCTGACCACATTTTATGAAGATTGGACAATAAATGTTACTTTAAGAATTTTAAGTTTTTCACTATAGCCATATTAGGAAAAATGTACCCCCTGGCGGCCATATTTTTCAACCAACTGGAACCATTTTCGAACTCTTCCAAGATATCATTGGAAAAAATCCTCTGGCCAATTTTCATGAAGATCTGACAATAAATATGGCTTCTACAGTATTAACAGAGTTTTTCTATAGCCATCTATAGCCATATAAGGGAAAAAATGCCCCGCCACTGGCAGCCATGTTTTTCAACCAACCAAAACCATTTTCAAACTCTTCCAAGATATCATGGTCATGGGGACAAATCTTCTGATCAAGTTTCATGATGATTGGACAAAAAATGTGGCCTCTAGAGTGTTAACAAGGTTTTACTATAGCCATATTAAGAAAAATTCCCCGTCCCCTGGCGGACATGTATTTCAACCAACCGGAACCATTTTCAATTTCGTCCAATATATCATTGGGACAAATCTTCTGACCAACTTTCATAAAGATCGGACAATAAATGTTGCCTATAGAGTGTTAACAAGGTCTTACTATAGCCATATAAGGAAAAATGCCCCGCCACCTGGCGGCAATGTTTTTAAACCAACTGGAACAAATTTCGAACTCGTCCCAGATTTCAGAAATCATCTTACCACATTTCATGAAGACGGGACAATAAATGTGGCCTCTTGTGTATTAACAAGGCAAATGTTGACGACGCACAAAAAGGCGATCAAAAACATTGTGCTAAGGTGAGCTTAAAACCCTATATCGCTACTGTTAGCAGGCAACGCTGGTCTATGCCGTACCATTTGGGGCAAAGGTACAAATACGCCAACAGCTAAAAATAGATATCACCGCGGTGACAAAATTGTTATGGCGATGACAATGTGTCACTGCGGTAACAATTTGTCACTGCGGTGATATCTATTTTGACATTGCGGTAACAATTTTGTCACAGTGGTGACAAATTATGACTGCTGGTATATTTTTATGCCTGCTGTAACATTTATTTGTTTGGGTCAGTTTTCAACCAATCATTTTTCCTGTAACAAACCGACTCTCAAATATCAATATCATGTCAACCTTTATTATGTTATCGAGTGTGGTCTACAAATGTATAATTACTCATACATGGATCTTTAAAACAAACAAGACATGTGTTTGTCAGAAACACAATGCCCCTTATTGCGCCGCTTTGAAATAAAATTTCAATATATCATTTGGCAGGTTTAGAAATTATCTCCCTTTTAAAGCTTGTTACTTCCCTTGAATTGTTTTTATACTTTTGACCCTGAAGGGTGACGGATGACCTTGACCTTTCACCACTCAAAATGTGCAGCTTCATGAGATACACATGCATGCCAAATATCAAGTTGCAATCTTCAATATTCAACAAGAGCTGTCACCATAGGATGACATATGCCTCCTATAAACGCTTTCATAGAAGTTATGAGCATTTTTCGAAACCTAAACGCAGATTTCGAAACCTAAACGCTGACCCTAAGTTCAAGGTCAAGGTCACAGGGGTCAAAATTTTTGTTCCTATGGAAAAGTCTTGTCCATATACACATGCATGCCAAATATGAATGTTATATCTCAAGGGACATAGAAGTTATGAGCATTTTTTTAAACTTAACGCAGATTTTGAAACCTAAACGCAGACCCTTAGTTCAAGGTCAAGGTCACAGAAACCTAAACGCGGACCCCAAGTTCAACGTCAAGGTCACAGAGGTAAAAAAATGTGTGCGTATGGAAAGGCCTTGTCCATATACACATGTATACCATGTATGAAGGTTACATCTCAAGGGACATAGAAGTTATGAGCATTTTTCGAAGCCTAAATGCAATGTGTAACGGAAAGACCGACAGACGGACGGACAGACAGACATCGGACAGTCCGATCACTATATGCCCTCCTTCGGGGCATAAAAAGTTATTGCAAAAGTTTAACCAAGGTTAAAGTGTGTGACTCACACAATGAATGAATGACAGACAGACAGACAAACAGACCAAAAACAATAAAAAATAAATAAATAAATAAACACTTGATAAGTTAAGTTGATATAGATTTATTCTTAGTAAACCAGTAACTTTTTTACGAGTTTGATAGAGATCGCCAGCTGTTTGTCACACTTATCTGTTTGAGTAAATAAATGGTTAGTGAATTTTACATTTTATTTGTTAAACTACTCTCATTGACATATCATCTGCTTTATTGCAATTAGATCATATTAGATAAGGGAATTAATTGTTAAAGACTTTTGCTTTTAAACTGTAATCGCTTGAACGGTCAACTGCCTTCATACCCGGTTTTATGACACGCACAGACGTTGAGGCAACGGAAAATAATAAGGTTTCTAAAATTGTCACCTAGATTATTAATTCTTAATGAAGTTATAATTGTATAAACATAAAGTGACAATTCTTAAGTTACAACGAATAAAGCTTCAATTAAAATATTCGCCGATTCGCCGTTTTGCAAGACGTTATTACATTGGTCAGTTTGATTAAGCTCTTATCGAACTCTTTGGGTCAGACCAAGTATCACCACAGTTACAAATAGATAAAAATATATCACAGCAGTGATAAATTTATTACCGCAGTAACAAAATTGTAACCACGGTGATATCTATTTTTAGCTGTTGGCGTATATGTACCTTTGAACCAAAGGGTACGTCATACTGGTCGATTGCATAGCCCAGGACTCCATGGGTTAGTGGTTCGAGCCCTGTTGAGGGGTACTTTTTTCCTTTTTTAAAATTGTATTCTTGTTTTTTACTGGAGATTTTTAGGTCAAATGTTTGAATTTATCAATATAAAGCATTTAATGACATGCTTATTTTCTCCAGTATAGAATCACATGACAATGTGGGAGGCATGTCAAAACACATGAATATGACAGAAATCAGCTGCTATGTTAACAATTGCACAGAAATAGAAAAAACCCCATTAAACTTACAGAAAACATGTTTTTCAAATGCAATATTAAAAACATACCCTGAGCCTTGATCACAACGTTAGTATTTTGTTTATGCTTTCCATTAACATTAAAATCAGCATTTAAACATAGTGACAAGCTTTTGTCTTTAGGCAATTGACAATCTGATGTTTTACAGCAATATGTGTAATAAACAAAAACTAAATTATATCATAGGATTTTAGTTATCCAATAACACTTTATTAATATAAACTTTAATCAAAGCTATACACTGTTGTTTAGCACAGACATTAAATCTGCATGGATAAAATTTAAATAACTGTTACAATAGAGTAATGAAATGAATAATGTTCTTTCTCAATTTTTAAGCATGTGCCATCCATGGCATCAATCAAGAGTGTACGTAGTTTACTTAAGAACACATCAATATCAATATTTGTGAAAACACAAACACATGACAAGACAAAAATCCACCACCTTCTTGATCTTTAGCTGGCCATAGGGAAAAACTGCCCACTGGATCTCCTGTTATTTCGGAAAATATTTTGCCACCATTAACCATTACGTAACAATAAAGTCACTGGTACATCTTTGTGACATGGCTAACATCTAAACCTGCTACATTACTTAACATTAGTTGTCTTTAATGCTCCCCTACGAAGAAGAGGGGGTATATTGTTTTGCTGGATGTCGATTGGTCTGTTGGTAGACCAGTTTGTTTCCGATCAATAACTCTTCAACAAATTGGCTTATTGGCTTGATACATCACATGTGCATTGGCCTTGGATAGTAAATGACCCCTATTGAAATTTGTGTCACTACGTCAAAGGTCACTGTCACAATAAATGTGAAAATCGTTTCCAATCAATCACTCTTCAACAAATCGACTGATTGGCTTGATACTTCACATGTTCATTTGCTTTTGACAGTAGTACTTCAATTGACATTGGGATCACTAGTTCAAGGCCATGTTATGGGGGGGGGGCATATGTCTCCAACCACAGAACTCTTGTTTCATTAGTAGCCTGATTATGAAGAACCTTAGGAAAGTATTCTAATGGTGCGATCAAACAAGACAAGCTATGTCACCCCCTGTACGTCGATAATCCAAACTCAGTTGGATAATTCAAACTGAAGAAAAAAATGTTGGCCGAAACTGAAACTGAAAGGAAGATGACTATTTTATCATTTCTGCTAATTTAGTAACTACAATGACGTAATTTTTCTACATATGTGATATTGAATGTCTGACACACACAGGCGTTTTGAATTTTGCAATGATTTAATAGTTTTCTAGTAAAAAACGATAAATTTGTCTTTGAAAAATGCTAATTTACATGAATTGCGACCTATGTGTTGAAATATTTACACGTTAATTGACAAAAGAGCGAACAAAACTGTAACAGAGATATGCCAAATTATATCAGGTATGTCCTTTAAAATTTTCCTTTTAACAACTAGTGTGCTTCTGTGTTAAAATCATGTGTTTGCAGGACGGGTATTAAACTTTATGGATAAATCCAAACTGACATAAAGACATCTGGCAGTTTGGTCATTATCCATCGACTTCATGATGTTAGTTTGGAATAATCCATACACTAGTTAGGTCATTATCCAATTTGTATATTTTTGTCCGAAACAAATACGAATATATTGCGTTTTCTAGCATTTACCCCAATATTTTTCCTTACATACATACATGAAAGGTAAATACATTTAAATCCAAGCATTTAAACATTAAAAACATTCCGTTACAATTGTTTTTGGTCTTAACCTTTCGACAATTTCATTTACTTTTTCAAGATTTTTAAACATATTCATTTATTTTGACGTAATTGTTTTTAATTGTAATGGTTTTATTATCGCATTGTATCCGGCAAATAACATTTTATAAAAAAGAAACGTTTATCATGTCACAACTAAACATAAATAAACGTTTTCTAAGAAATAAATGACTTAAGTCTTTATTTCTGTCGCCATTTGTTTCTTCAGTTTGAATTATCCTACTCAGTTTGGATTATCGACGTACAGGGGGTGTATGTCATCATGTGTATTTGTGTGTGCTCCAAATCAATCAATGAACTGCGTAAGAAGGAATGTTTGGATGAGACGCAAAGTTTTCCAGCAGAAGTTTAGATGCTGGAGAATTCTTATCAGAAAAATAACTACTGGTCGTAGCCTCATCTTTGAAAGTACTACTCTTGGATGACTGAAATCCAAAAAGCATAACAATGCCTATTTCTTTATTAAAGTACATAAAATTACATTGTATGATAATTTCCATTATTATTTTTTTTATTTGATAGTTTTTTTATTGTTTATTCGTTAAGTTAATATTTGTGTAATTTAGTTTTACAATTGTTTTTATTTAATTACGTAAATGAATTCAAAGTTGAATAATGACTAAATAACTTGACAATTTGTACCAGTTTTGTTAACGTATTTTGGTATTGAACCAATAAAAATGATATTATGTAAATCTAGTTGCATGAATTTATAAAATATGTTTCCATTTATATGCTCAGTAAAACAAAAAACTTAATAATTTTCCAACTTTTCTAATCCTTTATTTTAAATTTGATAAGAACTGGAACAATGTGTAGCATACCAGTATATTAAACATTGAAACCGTACAAACATATCATAAAAATACAATTGTGCCGTTTTAAACGAACTTTGAGACAACCCCCTCATTAATCAACTTTTCCCGCCATATTGCCTAAAGTGATTCGCTTCTGGCAACTTCACTTTGGTTTCAAAAGGTGCATGTAAAAAACGTTAAATAATATGTGATAAATTTTATGTAAATGCATTCTTTCATAACTTACCTTTCGAATGACAATTGGAGTTTGATGGAAAAGTTCAAATCAAATAAACTGTACATGTTTCTTCAAATTCTCATTACCCAGAATGGGGCTCCTCACTTTTTAAACACGGTGCGTACATGGTTATATGCAATCCACAACATAAAAACAAGAGATGTGTTTGTCAGAAACACAATGCCCCCTATTGCGCCGCTTTGAAGCCATATATTTGACCTTTGACCTTGAAGGATGACCTTGACCATTCACCAATCAAAATGTGCAGCTCCATGAGAAGTAAGTAAGAAATTGAATGGCGAAATGCAAATTATTATTTTTTAATTTTTCACCTTTGAGCTTGAAGGATGACCTTGACCTTTCACCACTGAAAATGTTCAGCTCCAGGAGATACACATGCATGCCAAATATCAAGTTGCTATCTTCAATATTTAAAAAGTTATGGCCAATGTTAAAGTTTTCGGATGGAATATTTGACATTTGACCTTGAAGGATGACCTTCACCTTCACCTTTCACCACCCAAAATGTTCAGCTCCAGGATATACACATGCATGCCAAATATCAAGTTGCTATCTTCAATAGTGAAAAAGTTATGGCCAATGTTAAAGTTTTCGGACGGAATATTTGACATTTGACCTTGATGGATGACCTTCACCTTCACCTTTCGCCACCTAAAATGTTCAGCTCCAGGAGATACACATGCATGCCAAATATCAAGTTGCTATCTTCAATAGTGAAAAAGTTATGGCCAATGTTAAAGTTTATTGGACGGACGGACAGACGCCATATATTAGCCATTTGACCTTGAAGGATGACCTTGACCTTTCACCACTCAAAATGTGCAGCTCCATGAGATGCACATGCATGCTAAATATCAAGTTGCTATGTTAAATATTGAAAAAGTTATGACCATTAAAGTTTTTGGACGGACAGACAGACTGACATACTGACTGACGGACAGTTCAACTGCTATATGCCACCCTACCGGGGGAATAATAATAAGGTCATTACTAGGAAAAGAAAATATATATTTCACGAAAAAAAAATGGTAATGCTAATTGAAATACAGTTTGATCAGCAATTGTTATTGGGGTAAGAGCAATAGATCAGTAACTGTTCTAGTGTTTTCGCAACATTACAATATGCAATAGCAGGTGATGGCTACTATGATATCAGCATATGCCTATATATTCAATGCAGCTTGTATAAAAACTGAAAAAGCGTTGAGCAAGTTCTAAATGTTGTTATTTTTTCAGCCAATTTTTGTGAACAGCTTTCCTTTAAAGGGGCCTTTTCACGTTTGGGTAAATTCACAAATGTGACAAAAGTTGTTTCAGATTCGCAAATGTTAGTTTTAGTTATGATATTCGTGAGGAAACAGTAATACTGAACATTTACCATGCTCTAAAATAGCCAAAATATGCATCTTTTGACGATTTACAAAACCCGAAGATTATAAAGCTTGCAACGCGAAACAAATTAATAATTTGGAGAGTTCTGTTGTTGGCGTTATATTTTGTGAAAAAGTTCAAACTATGGGGATTGCTTATAAATAGCATAAAATACATAACGCATTGTACCCGAAAGGATAGCTAAGTGGTCTAAGTGGCAGACTTTGTACTCCAGGACTCTAGGGGGCAGTGGTTCGAGCCCTGCTGAGGGCAAACTTTTTTTTCTTTTTTTAAATTTTATTCTTGATTTTTTACAGGAGCTTTTTATATCCAATGTTTACAATTTATCAATATAAAGCATTTAATGACAAACTACAAAACATGCCAAAATCTGTGAAAAGGCCCCTTTAAAGTGGGTTTGCACAATTTTGTCAAATATTTATGAATATATATAAAATGTGTAAAAAACTTAATATACATATAATTCAATATAAATTAAAATAAAAGTTAAGAAGAACATGTGTTGAAAAATGCGAAATAAGCCAGATATTAAATTCTGAAATCAAAAATGTTAGCACAGTCAAATTCGCCAGTATGTATATCATAGATAGATAGATAGATTCTTTATTTCCTCCATTCATGGAGAGCTTAACACATTTACAACAAGTATTTACATCATTAATGTATACAATAGATAATAATATGTGTATATTAATATATGTACATGCATATCAACAACAATAGAGAGACGATTTTATAATTAGCACACTCACAAACTAACAAACTAGTCTCAGCAATAGGATTGCTAATTGATTATTCAGGCGATTGTCATCTGTAGTTGATAGCGTCATTTCAAACAACGTTACGATTTGTTCTAATGGTGTCTTTCGTATTAATTTAATAAAACACTGAAACCCCTTTTGGTAAATGACAGCATCCCAAAGTGATTCACGTAAGAGTTCCCTTCTCGAACAAAAACACACTGAATGAAGTAGTTTGTTTTCCGTGTTTATCCCACACAATGAGCACACTGTTGGGTACGATCTAGAGAGGAATCCTCCCAGTTGTGCCATCAGGGTGGCTATTAAGGGCGATAGCTTAGGCGAAATTCGGGATATTTTCCAGAGGGACGAGGGCTTATCTACGTGTAGAACATCATCAAGGTTCAATGTGGGACACACGTCCGGGATACTTTCCAACTGTCTGTGATGTTCCGGAGCGGATACCAATCGTTGGAGCATCTGTTTCCATGCTTGCTTAGACGGGAACAAACCTGATTGTAAATACCCGTCTAAACACGATTGCAGTTGGTATTTATACAGCAGTCTGTAGATTTCCGGAACGAAGCCTTTAGTTTGTTTGTCGTTATTCAGGTATCGTACAAGTCTGTTAATGAACACTTGTTTGGCAAGGTATTGGTTTGGTAAACGACATAATTGACCAAAAAACACTAGCTTTTTCCTGTCAATGATATTCTCAATCGAGTTTACATTAATTGATGCTAATGCAAAGTCCGTATTCGTTAAGGAATGAAATTGCTGCATAGATTTAATACAGAACCGATGAGAGCGCTCAAGGCGTAACATATCGCTGGCACTGATAACAGTCCACAGTTCACAGCCGTATAATGCTTTCGGAACAACCATGGATTGATAAATTGTTCTGAAGGTGATTGGGCTGAGTGATGATGGATTAAAGCCGCTGCTGCATATGCTCAGGTATGTACCTCGAAGCTTGTTGCAGGCGTCTGCTAAAAGCATTTGCGACGAAAGCCACGCGTCGGCAGTTATCCCCAAATGTGAATAACTTTCGGATTCTTTAACTGTTTCACTTCCAAGCCTAAACACGCGGGAGTTTCCTGTGTTTGTACGCTCATTAAAAACGATAACGGCACATTTACTTGCGTTATATTCATAGCGCCATACTCTTGAGTATTTGTAGCATATATCCATCATTTTATCAAGTCCCGTTTTTGAGTACGATATTAAAACCATATCGTCTGGGACGGTCGGCGAACAGATGTTCATGTTGTAGATACACATACCCAACCCGCTATCCTCCAGTTGTTTGATAAGCCCGTTGATGAACACTAGGTACAGGAGCGGTGAGCTTTTACTACCCTGGCGGGTACCTTGCAAAACCGGGAACTTATGGGAACGTCTTCCATGGTAAGAACATAGCTTTTGGCGTTCATATAGAGTTCTTTAATCGCAATGAGGCTTGTGGGGTCAATGATGCATTTCAACAATTTGTACAGAAGCCCTGTATGCCACACGTTGTCGAATGCCTGCTTCCCATCCAGGAAGCAGACATACATCTTGGATGAATGCTCGCGTGAAAATTGAATGCATTCTCGTAACACGAATGACGTCATTATAGAGCCGAGTTGTTCTTGGAAGCCACCTTGTTGCATGCTTAAAGTCTTGGAAATAGTATCTTTACAACGCAACAAAATAACTGATTCATACAATTTTAAAACCGCTGAGAGAAGAGTAATTGCACAGTAATTATTTGGGTCATCCTTTCTTTTTCTACCCCCTTTATGGAGAGTTATTATCACACCACGTTTCATACAGTTCGGGATATAACCTAGTCTTAGCATGTACGTGAAAAGGTTAGCTAGTGCAGGGGCTACAACTGTCTGTGAAAAAATGAAATGTTCATAAACTATATTGTCCTCGCCAGATGATTTTCCTCTCGGTAGTGTATTGATGATATTTTCAATCACTTCAGGGGACACAGATGCGTTGGGGTCTGTGGTCGTGGAGAGAAGGGTACGTTCCACTTCGGTAGACGTTTTCAACAAAAATTGTTCGTCAAAGTCGCGTGATGCTGATGGCTTATACAGATTCTCAAAGTAGTTTCCCCATCCTTGTAGTTGCTCATCGCGGTCACGAACAACGGTTCCTTGGAATATTATTCCTTTATTCATTTTTGACCCCGACGTTTTCCGTCTTGAGTTGACCATCTTCCAGAACTTAGTTTGGTCCATCTCAGCCGCTGTATCAATTTATTTGTCCATGTCCGCCATGAATCGGTTTGCACACACCCAATGGAGGCGTCCAAAAATTCGCTTTGCCGCTTTGTAGCTGGTGTATTCAAAGCATTTCCGGTCTCGGGGCCGTCCGGCGCGACACCACTGGTCTCGAGCAAGCCGAGAATTAATGTGCGCTTCAGTCAGAGCCAGGCACCAAAACGGTTTTAGAAATGACTTGAAACGTTTTTGGGGCAAGGATTCATTTGCATATGAGTAAAGAGTATTTGTTAAGTCAATATATGCCCGATCAATTTCCTGCCTGTCGAGTGTGTCCGAGCACAGGCGTTGTATTACACGGCTGGATGACAGTAGTGACTGGTAATGTTCGGCATCTTCTCTGGTTACCCTTTTCCAGTTAATGTATGTCTTTTGTTGACACACTTCCGGTACGCTCAAACTCGAGAACCAGTAGACATTAAAGCATAATAATACAGGCCTATGACGAGAAACATTAAGACAATCATCATCAATAATTTCGGAAAATAGCACAAGGTCAGCAGTTTCAACAGGCAAACAAATATAGTCTATTGTAGTTCTACAAGTACTGTCGTAGGAGACAAAGGTGCAGTTTGATCCGCGACACTCGGGCAAAGTGTTAACCGCTAGCATATTACAGTCAATTAATAACCTACGCAAAAGCCGAGTGCGGGGGATTATTAGCTGATATACTTATGTCCGCATTGAAATCACCCATAAATACTACAGTACCGTTATCAGCGTACTTGTTATATATATCGTATAATCTCCAGATATAGTCAGCAAAAATATCAATAGAGTGGTTGGAGCAGGGTAAATAGACCTAAAACATATACATATAATCGTTTGCAGAAATTTGCATCTGGATACCTGCAATGTGATCATCATCAATATCTACAGGTGTGATACAATAATCATATTTATTTTGCCACATGATCGCTACACCACCCTTGCCCATTCTTCGCTCATTTCCTATTGCTAAGCTACTGTCACAAACCACATGACATCTATAATTGTTTGAGAGTGAGTCAAAAAATGCACATTAGATTCAGAAAGCCAATGCTCTGATATTCCGCATATGTCTATTTTACGTGGTTACACAGGTATGAGGAGCTGGACATTATACCAGTAGCATTCCACATCATTATATTGATTCCCATGATTGAGTTAATCGATGTCTGTAGATAGCGGTTCATATCTGTTCATGGAAAACGTGTCCCCGTTGCTATATTCGTGCCAAAAACAACGGTCTTCCTCGACGTTGATCCGTTGTGCATCTTCTTCGTCGAAGTGTCTAGTATTACAAACCGGGTCGTTTTCCGTACACCTGCGTGAGCGTTTGAGCTCAGTTCTAGATTTCCACGGGACACATTTCACAAAGCGCGGCCAAAAGTTTTGTTCGAGAACATTGATTGCATCGCAGTTATCCTCCAAATTTAGACGTATCACAACTTTGTTGGGGGATTTTCGAACTGGGAAAATTCTCAAAGAGGAAACCGTTGGGCCCTTTTCGGTAATGTACTTATACAATGTATTCACGTTCACTGACTTCCGATATCCCAATACACAAAAATGTTTGATGTGCCTCCGCCTTTGGGCCCTATATCCATCGTCTATCATAGCTTCGTCGAATCTTCTCGATATTCTTACTGGTATAGGTTTACCGGAACTGCCCGCCTGTGGTGGTGACGTGATTAACTCGTTTGTTGG
The DNA here is from genome assembly GCF_020536995.1 of Dreissena polymorpha. Taxonomy (NCBI): domain Eukaryota; kingdom Metazoa; phylum Mollusca; class Bivalvia; order Myida; family Dreissenidae; genus Dreissena; species Dreissena polymorpha. The sequence goes on from NC_068359.1 coordinate 103,179,964, forward strand.
CGTCATAGCTTCATTGAAGGGTTGGGGTCTCCTTTCTACCTGGGAAATGAACGGTTCCTTGGTGGGTGTCCTTGAGTTCTTTTCCGCAAAACACACATCAGGGTTGTTGGGAACAGTATCAACGGATCGGGTGTTACAACTCTCAGCTTCATCGTTACGACCATAGAACGTATCAACGTTCAAACTTGAGATTGTAACAATGTTTTCGTTGTCTAAAAAGCTATCTAACACGCGAACTCGATCTTCTATTTCTAAATTTACTTTTACGAATCATTTTAATATCCTACAATGATATCTATTCATACAACACTCAGGGCTTTTCATCCTTATATAATAGGGGCCGAATTTCGGCCCCTTCCCAATCGAAAATAAGGTCATTTTTTCCCAAAATTGATAGGGGAATTTCACAAATTGTAAAAAAAAAAAAAATTTTTTTTTTACTTAGACATATTGGGCATCTCCCAAATTGAAAGCAATGAGCTCGAATATGATTAAGAATGCACCACAATCTGTCTTTTAATACTTCTGCACAATGAAAAGACCCTGTTTCAATAACTTTTAAAAACACTGTCTTCCCAAAATGAGCACTTATCGCGCATAAAATTCCCAATTTGAAAGGCCCCTGGCGATTACTGGAATAAACCCCCTTCGGAAAAACCCCCTTCCCTAAAAACGGCATAGCGGAAGAAACCCCCTTTCAAATTTTGCATACGCGGAAGAAACCCCCTCGCTAGTTTTGCATAGGTGGAACAAACCCCCTTCGAGTTTTCAGACAGGTGGAATAAACCCCCTTCGTGTTTTCAGAGAGGCGGAATAAATCCCCTTCCTAAGTGTTAAGTCTTTCCAGCAGAGGTAGTAAAATCCCGACTCGAACGATTCCCCAATACATCCGTTTCAACCCGACTCTAATACTGCATGCTTGCTACTTTTCAAGTTTATATTCATTTCCCGATAATCCCGTTTATAACATTTTTAAAGCACTTTCTGGTAAATATAAACGATAAAAACTCTCAATAATTTCTTTAACACAAACCTTGCCATTTTTTCTCTTGTATCAAATAAATTTCGGCATAAGTGACTATTTATAGACTTGATGAAATATTCCCTCCGAACATGCATCAATCCCCTGACTAGTTGTGTGCTTGTTACAACACTCAATACACCCACGCTTTCTATCTATGCTGCATAATTTTCGCGCCCTTTTTATTGAGAAAAAGAGTCAACACAAAGAGTCAACACAAAATAGAATTTACACTGCAAAAATATTTCAACGTTGCGGTAACATTTACATTCGGAAGTGTTTCGTATTCAAAACGAGTTAACACCAACTTACGGGAGTGTGTTTCGGATTTATAGTAAAGAAATGTACCGGCCGTTTGTTCACATGAAATAGTTGTTAATGAAGTTGTTTAATGTACACACTAAATATTCAATCTGTGAAACTCATACATCGTTATCGTGATAATTGAATGAAGGTGCGAAAATCTGATTATAGGAGTGTACCGGCCATTTGTTCACGGCAAGCATATACTAGAAAACATTAAACAAATTGTTGTTGAAAAAAGACACGCATTTATTAACGATAAACAGGCATATATTTACATTTATTTACAAAGATCAAATCATTTCCTAAAATCACACAATTATAGCCGAATGCTAATGTAATTAAACAAAACTGTACATAACTTCACACGAGCCGCAAAGGCGCCGATCATGACACAACTTCTCATCATTATCTACAATAGCCAGTACATTAAAGGACCTTTTATATAATTAAATGAAGGTGCGAAAATCTATTTCCAAACTGTTATGTGCTGAGTAAAGAGGTGTACCGGCCGTATGTTCACAAGTTGTTAATGATGAGATGCTCGTGTGAATTTGTCTTGCTCTCGTTTCAGTGAGATTATAACATTTTATATGCGTTTACTTGTACTAGATTGATAAAAATAACAAAATTAGCACCCAGAGCCGATAGTGACGAAGATATTTTGTACATATTTTCCTTCAATAACCGAAGCATTCGTCTTTAAAAAAAAATTAATCATGCAATCATACTTCCCGGGAACTTTCTGAAAATGAAAGTGAATTTCTGTAAACAATTACCTTGCGTTTAAATGTAACTAAATCGTCTGGAAGGGGGTTTGTTCCGCTATGGAAGGGGGTTTCTTCCCCCTATGCAAAACTAGCGAGGGGGTTTCTTCCGCCTATGCAAAACTAGCGAGGGGGTTTCTTCCCCCTATGCAAAACTAGCGAGGGGGTTTCTTCCCCCTATGCAAAACTAGCGAGGGGGTTTCTTCCGCGTATGCAAAATTTGAAAGGGGGTTTCTTTCGCCCTGCCGTTTTTAGCGAAGGGGGTTTGTTCCGGAGGGGTTTCTTCCGTACACCGCCCCTGGCCTCTTCCCAATTTTCTGATGAAAAGCCCTGACACTCGAACACTTAATCCGATCCTAATCAAAAGACGAATACTTTGGTTATTGTAGAAAAATATGTACGAAATATCTTTGTCACAATTGGCTTGGGGCGTTAATTTGTCTTTGCTGCATATTATGACATTCGTCTTCATTGTATAATTTTTCTGGCAATATATTACAATTTAAGACATATCAAAATCGTGCATACCCACTTTAACTAGCATCATGTAATGGAGGGTTGGAGAACAATATCCGGATACATATGTTTGGGAGCACCCTTATATGGAAGGAGCCTGCCTATAAATGATGTATGAGTATCTCCCGTTCAGATAAGACTTCGAGAAGAATTGGACACCAACCCGAATTCAACTTAGACGAGTGTTTCGTGTACAATATCCGAAAATCAGCCGCCCGAAAATCACATGACGTTGATGGCTTTAATTATTTAGCGAATCAGAAACAAGCAAATCATTAAAACATTAAATTGAGTAATGTAAACAGTTTACTTGAATGTACAGTGAACTTTTTCACCTGAATCTTTCAATTTTACAAGAATATGTTTGTTTTCGATGAACAGGTGTTGACATCTCGCACTGGTGAAATGTGCAGATATGTACAGTTTGTAACCACTGATGTTTATAAAATTGGAAACAAAGAAGTTTATGATAATCGCAAGGGGCTAAACTGTGGGTCGACCCTAAACTGTGATCAACATATGCAAGAATACGTAAGACTGTTTCGTCACAATAAACGGTCTTAAATACGGAATACCGTTAATGCTAACGTGGTTACACATTGTGGTTACACATTAAAATCCAGACGACGAGAATGCGAGAACGCGCGAGTACGATGACGAGAATGCGACAATACGATAACGACAAACGCTAAAACGATGGCGAGAACACGATGGCGAGAACACGAAAGAACGATGCCGACAATGCGACAGTGCGATGACGACAGTGCGACAATACGATGGCGACAAAACGAGTATGTGAGAACGCGAGAGTACGATGACGAGAATGCGACAATACGATGACGACAGTGCAACAATCCGATGGCGATAATGCGAACACGCGATGGCGAGAATGCGAGAGTACGATGACGAGAATGCGACAATACGATGACGACAGTGCGACAATACGATGGCGAGAATGCGAGAACGCGATGGCGAGAATGCGATGATACGATGGCGAAAGTACGATATGACTATCGCATTGTCGCCGTCGTACTATCGCACTGTCGCCATCGCATTGTCGTCATCGTACTATCGCGTTCTCACATTCTCGCCATCGTATTGTCGCACTGTCGTCATCGTATTGTCGCATTCTCGTCGTCGTACTCTCGCGTTCTCGCCCTTTGGATTTTAATGTATAACGGTATTCCGTACTTAAATAACGACCACGGCTACAGCATTAGAAAAGTTAAAAAATCAATACATAACGGGTACATAACACAGTTGGTTAAATTTCGTTCACATTCCCATGTCGTAACTTGATTAACTTTTACGCCGATGCTAGACTGCCTTTAGTCTGTGTCAATCAGTAAAATTGCCTCGATGCTCAGTCACATTTGCTGCGAAGCGAATATGTGACTTTTTGTTAAAACCTATTTATTTTCCCTTGAAAAGATCTATCAATAAACAAAAACTGGAAACATCGGTGCAAGACTGCAGGAGAGCTTTTTATCTCTCGGCCCTCTCTTATCTCGCATCACCAATCGCTTGTCCCGATTCCAATAAACAACATTTCATTACTTCACATAATCAGGGACCTAGGGCCTATACAAACAAAATGTATAGATCCCTGGCACAATAGAACTGAAAATATTTGAAACGTCGTTTCATCAAACAAAGATCTGTAAATACACATTTTTTGGAAGATCTTTGCATTAAACAAAGTTTCAATATTTATAATAGCGTTGATATATTACAATTGATCACGGACTCTAGATCAAATCTGATCATAAATAAAGAAGTTATGGCAATTTAAGCAAAACTTATTAATTTGACCTTGAGAGTCAAGGTCATTCAAAGGTCAAGGTCAAATTCAACATGCCAGGTACAGTACCCTCATGATAGTAAGAAAGTATTTGAAGTTTGAAAGCAATAGACATGATACTTTAGAAGTAAACTGGATCTAAACACAAAATTTAACAAAATATTCAAAGTTACTAAGACAAAAAAGGCCATAATTCCGTTAAAATGCCAACCAGAGTTAAGCAACTTGCCCTGTACAGCCCCCTTACGATAATTAGCGAGTTTTCCAAGTCTGAAAGCAATAGCTATGATACTTTAGGAGTAAAATTGACCAAAACACAAAACTTAACCAAATGTTCAATTATCTAAGTATAAAAGGGGCCATAATTCTGTCAAAATGCCAGTCAGAGTTACATAACTTTGCCTGCACAGTCCCCCCATATGATGGTTAGTAAGTGTTGCAAGTATGAAAGCAATAGCTTTGGTACTTTAGGAATAAAGTGAACCTAAACACAAAACTTAACCAAATTTTCAATTGTCTAAGTATAAAAAGGGAACATAATTCTTACAAAATGCTTGATACAGTTGTCTACTCTTGTTTATAGATTGGGGTCATGTTGGTAAAGAAGTATGCAAAATATGAAAGCAATATGTCAAGGGACATAGAAAATATTTGAGGTGGTAGGCAAACTTTAACATAGATTTATCAATAATACATGTATACATATTCTAAGTGGAAAAGGGGCCATAATTGTTACAAAATGCTTGATACAGTTGTGTCAAGGGACATAGAAAATATTTGAGGTGGTACGCAAACTTGGACAATTAATGCATATTCTAAGTGAAAAAGGGCCATTATTCTTACAAAATGCTTGATACAGTTGTCTGCTCTTGGTTATAGTCTATCCAGCTAGACTTAAACAAACGTCTTGTCCCCATCAGAAAGAAGTCCAAGTCTAAATTGATTATCTTTGATAGTAATCAAATTATTGAACTTACTAAAAAATTTAACCCGAAATTCTAAGTTAAAAAGGGGAATTACTCTAAAAATAATGCTGACAGAGTTACGCCTTGACCTACACAATTGTCTTGTTGCCACAAAGTAATATTCCAAGTTTGAGTTAATTATTTTTTTAAGTGTTAAAGTTATTTGAAAAATTAACCTACGCAGACGCTGGGGTGAGAAGTATAGCTCACATTTTTCTTCGAAAAGTCGAGCTAAAAAGAGGAGTGAATGCCACCTATATACCACCGTACATTGAATATCATGGATGTAAATATTTACGAAAAACGTCTTTAATGCCTCAGAAATTCTTAGGCGAAAAGGTGGCATTACTTTTTACTATTTTTATGAAGGAAGATCACAATCTTATATTTACACCTTCATATCATTAGTTCAAATCCCCACAAGTTTGAATGTTTCAAGCGCTGAAAGGTGGGGAAAACTGCACCGAACCAATTCGAAACGGGAAATATGTAACAAGGGTGGTGGGGAGGTGGTATTAACATGTGCATCATGTAACTTTTACAGTATTTTAAATGGTTATTCTGTGCAAGGAGCACGTATATCAGACCTCTGTGAAAAATAATTTACAATAAACGATCATTAATGCCACATGGCAAATTAAATGCGGTCTTTTGCAAATCCAATTACCGGTAGTCACTGGATAACTGTCACACGATAAATATCTTCTTCTTGAAATTTGTTTATATAGTCCTAAGGAAAAATAATAATGTTGTTCAGAGGCTCACGATAGCTTCAATACTAATGTATGTGAATGAATCTGGTTTTATGAATGCGGCTTTAATCTGAAACTTGATCAACCTTTTTGGATTTGTTTCTTTTAAAGACGACTATTCTATACTAAAACCCAGTCTAGGCGGAACAAGAGATTTGTTTGTCAGAAACACAATGCCCCCTATTGCGCCACTTTGAAGCCATATATTTGACCTTTGACCTTGAGGGATACCCTTGACCTTTCACCATTCAAAATGTGCAGCTCCATAAGATACACATGCATGCCAAATATCAAGTTGCTATCTTCAATATTGCAAAGTTAATGTTTTGGGACACACACAATGAATGAATGATAGACAGACAGGCCAAAAACAATATGCCCCTGATCTTTCGATCCGGGGGCATAAAAAGTCTTCTCTGATAAGGCTGTGCGAAAAGCACAGGCTAATCAAAGATGGCACTTTACGCACATGCATTAAACCCAGTTTCCCATTACGAGGCTCACATAAATTGGAGGCGTGTAAATACAGCATTGTACAGTTCTTTTAACGCTTTGTCTCTAAAATACTTAAATAAAAAAAGATCAAATCGTTTTATCCTTTATTTCATGCCAATACCACTTAGGGTGACACTGACTATGCATTGATCCCCAACATATACATAGTACATCACAGACTCCGATAATAAATATGTTACTGTCCCATGAAAACCATATAATGCATGTAAGAAATAATATCATCTGAACACCGGAAATAGCACAGACGAGTTAACAAATAGATATTATAAAAATATAATTATAATACACATCATTTAATCAACGTTTAAAATATGGTAAACTCATACAACTGTATGCAATTTCATACGATTAGGACAACAAGCAAATTGTGAACGTACCGGGCAATATTGTACACATAAAGACAAGTCCTGACAAAAAACTCTTTGTTTTGATTTTTTTCTGAGATAAGAAATATCTGCATTCAAGCTGAACTACATGTTTATAAAAACGACCAAAGTTAGGACACAGACAAATCAATATGTCAATTTTAGACGCACAAAAGTTTATAATACTTAATGCATGTGAATGCCACAAACGGGTCTCCATTTAACAACAACCACACTTACTTCTCGACCATCTTAACATTGAAGATGTTCAGCTTTGAGCTTTTGCTCAAATTCTATGGGACTTCAGTCCATAAAATGTAAGGAACTACATCGATATATTAAGCAGTGAAAAAAGCCCATAATTAGCACAAAACTGGTCAAAACTATTTTTGTTGCTTTTTCGAAATCATACATATGAAGATGTGAGAGTAGAAGAGAAATCCACAAAGTATTTAAAGAGGAACTGAGTTCACATAATTTTTATGACTAAGTATTCTTCAGTAGAATAAAAAGCCAATGGCCATAACTCTGCTCACACTGTTTGCAGTCAAAGTTCCTTCCTTTACCATACTCTACTAATTAAGGTCATACATCTGAGGCAACTTGTGCCAAATCAACACTGAAGTTCAAAAGAGATGAATACACACAATTAAGTGACCAACCTAGTGATATTACTTTCACTTTGATGGGGAGTACTAACACATCAGTATGTTTATCATACTGACCATTTATTCAAAATCGATAACTCTAAACACAGATTGAAAACTATACGAAATAACAAATCCTACATTCCGTATGCCTCTGTTGACAGTAATATTATTGTCATTCTATAAATAAATGATGAAGAACAAATGCAGACACACAGAATGAAATAACAAATTAACATAACTAAATTTATATACCGAGAACATTTTACTAGTTACTATTTACTGGTCCATCCCATATCAGTTGTTATGCATAAAGATCACAAATGACTTGTTGTGGTAACAGCTCACGGAATGGATACAGGTTATATGCAATGAAGTTTTATAAAGATTATTAGATTAGATTAGCACTACTTGAGAAAGGAAATGAAGCTGATCTACCATCAGACAGATTGATGGACCAAAGCAATACATTAATAAATCCTCAAATCTTATATGTGGGACGAAATAATCAGCATATATTATTTAACCTACGAACACATACATGGAATGTAAAGGGCAAAAACACTAACCCAATCAATAAACAAAATACAACAAATGAAGGTAGTTTTCTATAGAAATAGAATTCATCAAGGCTTTGTTTCCAATTTCTTCAACTTGAAATCTGATGTAACTTTTGTAGATCCATTTACACTGATTTCTTCATCACGTGTGAATTTTAAGGCCCCTTTAGTAGTGTCAATCTGTTTTGCTTTCGTGTAACAAAGAACTCCAATGGTGACTATGACTGTTCCCAGTCCACTGAGGAAAGTCACAGGGTTACCAAACACTATGATGGATAACCAGATGAGGAAAGCTCTCTTCACCGTATTGGCAACACTGAAATCAGAGATATTGTTGAGTTAGCACATGCACAATGTGAAAGCTTTAAATAACCCCACACCCCTTTGTCAAAGGCATTGCAGCCATGCCCTAACTTCAAAGACACATAATTCAGACATGGTTCACTATTGAGAAAATAGAGTTGTGCATGTATACACTTCATGGTGATAACATATTTCAAGTTTTAATTCAATTGCTAAAAAATGTTTAAGAAGTTTGCTCTACAAACTAAAAACATTTAATACTCTTCCTGTAAAAAGTTCTTATTTAATGGGCACATAACTAAGGTACGTGAATGGGCACGATAAAATGTTTTTGCACATCTACAAAACATCTACACATATACCGGTACACACACTTATAAAACGAGTGGATGCCTGTAGGCAACATGTAATATAAAAATGGTCAAGGTCATGATTAAAAGTCAAAATATAGAGATGATTCACTTTAACTTAAGTCAAAATATAGAGATGATTCACTTTACCTTACATCCAAATATCGAGAGTTTTCACTAAAACTTAAGTCAAAATATAGAGATGATAAACTTTAACTTCAGTCAAAATATAGAGATGATTCACTTTAACTTCAGTCAAAATATAGAGATAATTCACTTTAACTGAAGTCAAAATATAGAGATGATTCACTTTTACTTAAATCAAAGTATAGAGATTTTCACTTTAACTTAAAAGTCAAAATAATGATATTATTCACTTTACAAGACTGTTAAATGTTTCAAACAACAATTTTAACAAACATCGAACAGGTAAAGAAGGAAGAAGGTAAAATCCAGCAAAGCTGCATGATTGGCTTTTGACCCTATATGTTTAACCTTGACATTTGAGCTAGGCAGTGACATCTCACATGCTTAACGTCATCTCCACATGGTGAATAGTTACGGTAATTCATTTAACAACAATTATTAACATATTATCCGTGATGAAGTTTAATTCTGTACAATCTGTATTATGCCCAAATTATGCCCAAATTTTACGTACATATGTATGACCGTCCAGGACTTACAACAATTTTAATACTTGCAATACTTTTGGTTTATATTTGTGAACTTTTTTACTTGCATGATAAAATAGCAGTGAATCATCAGGCCAAACAAACTCACACATATATACTGGACCTTTTTAATGGTTGAAAAGAGTGGACTCGACAAAAAGGGTGACTATAAGTATTGCACAAGACTAAATGTAATTGCCACTACTATTACAATAGGCTAGGTCAGACAGTATACCTATGAGTAACAGGAGGTATGTAGCTCATTAACACATATTCAGATATGCTTTGGAAGTGGAAACAGGCTCCATTTAAGATGAACGCTGCCAAGATGGTAAGGTCCATTGTGTTTCTTGCATTCTGGAAATCGATCATGAGAAAGCAGGCAGGGATTTGTACGAGCACAGATGAAATGCTTGTAAAGAACTGTAACTCTGCTGGACTGAAAAGCAAATGTAAACACTTGAATGAATTAGTAGAACAGAGCATTTAATATATTGATATAGATTGTATAATTATAATTATTATAATAAAGATAAATATACAGCGTTGTTTTTTATATTCATGTCTTGCTGTTGTTACTCTGGCAATATTCAAATGTATATACATGTAGCTATAGCCATATCATTTTTATATGCATTTAATGAGTGTATGAAATTTCCCAACAGTTATCATCTACAGCATCATTCGCCATCAACTAAACTTACTTGTATCTGTACTTGGCACTACTTATCAGCATCTTGGAATATACATTTTGTAAACTGAAAAAAATACACCAAAGATATAAAAATTGTAAAAGCTTCAAAACATAAAAAAAAACACATTCTGACTCACGGACATTTGGCTGCAATAATACTAAGCAATAAGATCAGATTTAAAAGTTTTTTTCATAAGTTATTTAGAGCTTGTCAGCAAGTTATTTAAGATGAACAAGAGGGCCTGACCAAGTGTTATGAAGATTGGATAATAAATGTGACTTTTAGAGTTATTACTATCGCCATATAAGGAAAAATGCCCTACCCCCTTGCAGACATGTTTTTCAACCAACTGTAAACATTTTCGAATTCGTCCAAGATATCATTAAAACAAATCTTCTGACCAAGTTTTATTAAGATCAGACAATAAATGTGGCCTCTAGAGTGTTAACAAGGTTTAACTATAGTAATATATAGCCATACAATGAGAAATGCTCCACCTCATTGCGGCCATGCTTTTCAAGCAACCAAAACCATTTTCGAACTCGTACAATATATATCGTTACAAGAAATGTTCTGACCAAGTTTCATGAAGATTGGACAATAAATGTGACTTTGAGAGTGTTAAAAAGTTTTAACTATAGCTTTTTTAGGAAAAATGCCCTGTCCCCTGACGGCCATGTTTTTCAACCACCCAAAAGCATTTTCGAACTCGTCCATGTTATCATTGAAACAAATCTTCTGACCAAGTTTCAAGAAGATGGGACAATAAATGTGTCCTCTAGAGTGTAAAGAAGGTTTTACAGCCATATATAGCCATATAAGGAAAAATGCCCCGCCCTTGGTGGCCATGTTTTTCAACAGACCAGAATCATTTTCAAACTCAATCAATATGTCATGGGGATGTATGTTCTGACCAAGTTTCATGAAGATCGCACCATAAATTTGGCCTCTAGGGTGTTAACATGGTTTATTATAGCCATATAAGGAAAAATGCCCCGCCCAATCTTTACCATGTTTTTCAACCAACCGGAACCATTTTATAATTAGTCCAAGATATCATTGGGATAAATCTTCTGACCAAGTTTCATGAAGTTCGGGGAATAAATGTGGCTTCTAGAGTGTTAACAAGGTTTTACTATAGCCATATATAGCCATATAAGGAACAAGGGACAAAATTGTCACAAAACCAAGTTTTCAATTTGAAAAAAAAAATCTGATAAAGGGAAGATATCATTGAGACGAATCTTCTGACAACATTTCTTGAAGATTGGACAATACATGTGACCTCTAGAATGTTAACAAGGCAAATTTTGACGCCACACGACGGACAGCTCAGGTGAGCTAAAAAGAGATATTAAATCCATTGAGCATTATGCTACTTTTTACAACTTATGACATTAACCAAAGCTGTCTCTGAACATATATATAAAGTTGTATTAACATAACTGTAGTAGATACAAAGATATGTAGCAGCTGCACTCAATCATTCGCCTAAATTTATGGACTACTTGCTTGAAAACTTTAACCTGAATCTCCTTAAAACAAAAATGGAATAATTCTGTGAAAATAAAGGTAAGAAATATGAGTCTTGTCGATCCAGGACCTCACACAAAGACCACGAACACACGTGTGAAGCTTGATTCACTATCTGTAGTGACAAAAAGATATGAAGATGTTACCTATTTACCTTAACCCATTTATGCCTAGCGTCTAGAAACAAGGCCTTAGCAAACAGCGTAGACCCAGATGAGATGCCGCATAATGCAGCATCACATCAGGGTCTGCGCTGTTTGCTTAAAGGAATTGCTGTAAGAAATATTCTAAATATAGAAATAAATATACTAGACATCCCTAATTTTGGAAATTTATTGATCCAATTTAGAAGGATGGGAGAGTCCACTAGGCATTAATGGGTTAACCACAGCTTTAGGCAGATGGCAACAGCCAGGTCAATAAATAGTGAGTAGTATTGTTCAGACTTTATGGTGACTAGTCAAGCCAAAAACCTAAAGCAAGACAGACAAGCTAATTCACAGGTGTTGGGCGCGTGGTCAAGTCACTTTAACACTATCAATTTGTCATAAAACAACATTTTTTATCATTTTTAAAAAAAAAATCTGATAAGATTTTTTTTTTCAAAATGATAAAAAACGTTGTTTTATGACAAATTGATAGTGTTAGTGACTTGGCCACTCCCCCAACACATGTGAGCAAATTAAGTTCCAATGCTTCTTACCATTCTGTTATATTTGCTGCCAGTGCTGCTGCAAACCCTTCAATTTTAAAACTCAATTCATACGATGAGCAAAGTCCCAGACCAAACATGATGGGGATCAGACTAAGAATGGTAAAGAAACCAGAATGTTCCCCCAGCATCATGTAGGCTATAGCCACTGTAAACATTGGTGCGGAACTTTTCACTGTTTCTGTGAAAGACACTGCTACAAACTTCAGAGCTACCAGTCCCAGCACTATGTTTGAAAACCTGTAAATATTACAACATAGTAAAATGAGGCCAATATTTACATATGGATGGTAAAAAATTATATCTTTATTGAGTTGTTAAGAGTATTATTATCATAGACTTTTATGAACCATGAAGTTATTTGTAATTAATAGAACTTTAAAGTGTTATTCATTCTGGAAACACAGGGCACAGTTAATATGGAGATACCGAATTGGGTAACCACTAAGGAAGCAATCTAAAGATCTTCTTCAAAGGCAACATGTACTAATTATACCCAACAAATAGACTCCAGAGCTTAAGGATTTGGATACAATCAAGCTATATAAACTTGGAACAAATTAATTTAAAAGCATGGTAAAAGTATTCATAATGCTTGCACAACAAAGATTAATTCTCATTTTTAAGGACAACTAGTTTCGAAGTAGCTATTTTTATCATGAACACTACATTTAATGGGCAACATACTTGGTTTCAAATATTAATGCAGTGCACGCAGTCATAATCATTCATTACACTGCATGTATACTACAGCCAAAAAGGACCAGTACATCTCAATTGGAGCTGGGTCCAACAGTACCTGGTATTTGTTAATTTAATACAACTTTTTCATATAACCATTGTGCTACCAAATCTCTAGTACCTCATGGTTCCAACAATGATCATGTTCCTCCAGAAATTTGGTGGCTTTCCATTCCTCTTGATGTTACTATAGAAACCAAGAGGCATGTACATCTGCAGAAAGCCCAGACAAGTTGTCATCACCATCTGCATAGCACCTTCAATAAACAAGTAATTGATAAACAAGTAAAACATGATTTCTAGCATGAATGGACAGTATGATATATTTAACAATAATTATCCAATAAAACCAAGTACCTGTATTAACAAAAACAACTAGAGCTTTGTCACACACGTGACGCATACCCTCACATGCCGCATGGACACAGAAGATTTTGCATGTTGTCTTCACAAAAAACAGCCGACATCATGCTTAATGTTTAAAACGCACTAAGTGACCTCGTGACCTAGTTTTTGACCCAGCATGACCCATATTCAAACTTGACCTAGACATCATCTAGATACAACTTCTGACCAAGTTTGGTGAAGATCGGACTAAACTACTTTAATTAGAAAGCGGACACCATGCTCAATGTTTAAAATGCACTAAGTGACCCCGTGACCTAGTTTTTGACCTGCCATGACCCATGTTCGAACTTGGCCTAGACATCACCTAGATACAACTTCTGACTAAGTTTGGTGAAGCTCGGATGAAAACTACTTGAATTAGAAAGTGGACAGCATGCTCAATGTTTAAAACGCACTAAGTGACCCTGTGACCTTGTTTTTGACCCGGCATGACCCATATTTTGAACTTGACCTAGACATCATCTACATACAACATCTGACCAAGTTTGGTGAAGATCGGAGAAAACAACTTGAATTAGAGAGCGGACACTTCATACGGACCGACAGACAGACCGACAGACCAACAGACCGACCGACAGACAAGCTCACTCCTATATACCCCCCTAAACTTCGTTTGTGGGGGTATAATTAAACTGGGCGTTTTTTTTTACTTTGTAGGGTGGCTGTTAAATAAAGGGTAAAAAAGAACAAGAGGGGCTTAAGGCCCAAGGACACTCACTTGAGACATCAATTGAACTTAATTGTTTTGGGCTGGCGATGTCTCACTACAGCCATATCTAGAAAACTGCCAACAAACCCAACAGCTCTTTTATAATGGAACAGAACCACTCTCTAACTCGGCCCAGTTATTATTAGAAGAAAAGTTCTGAAAAACTTGTCTTTATTTTGTAATCATTATAATTTTAGCGTATGCAGCCATATTGTGCTATGGAGCAAAACATTTTAAACAGTTTTGGCAGCGGCCCACCTAATTAACATTTGAGTGACATTATTTACAATTCTAGCCATAAGTTGAGTCAAAAATGGTGTTAAGGAATAGTTCTATTTTTAGCTAGGGTGACCATATTTTGAAGTGGAACTATATTCAGATGTTTGCTTCAGGACCCTCCAAGCAATTTCTGTGTTAATTTTTGTGTGATGAACAGAACTTCAACTAACTGTGTGAAGATTTGCCAAGAACTTAAGAAAATATGTCAAATATTCAACGCTTTAATCAAAATGGTTAACAAAAGTGTAACATACCCATGCCCACCTGCAGTATTGTTATTTTGTTCCAAGGCAATGACAACACATAAAGAGTACTATCAATTCTTTAAATTATTTCATCAAACCTTTAACCTGATACTATTTTGTTTTTCAAATATACAAGAACTAAGTAACTGTAACAACATGAAGTTGTATTTTAATTATTAGTCTTTATTTCACTAATTCAGGCACAATATCCCTACTAATCATACATGGTGTCAAACCACATGTTTACTGTGACCTATGGATTATTCCTGCAGTGACAACATATGCATACATTACCATTATATCAAGTATCAACCTTACTGTTCACTACCTACCGAGCAGAGTGGGATCCCCCTTCAGCGTAGTAAGGACGTACTTGTTCAGAAACAGAGTACAGAAGCTGAAGAAGTACCAGATGGCAAGGAATAGAAGTGCCCGAGGGTTCATCAGTCCCTTCTTCTCCTCATCGGTCAGACTGCTGTCCTTAATGATGATGCTATCAGTTGCAGCCATCATTTTGGCCTTATCCAGTGCCATTTCCACATCACTTTTCTTAAGCATTACGGTAGACTCCGTTGTGATTAGATTGGATTTTCGATCACTTATAAATACTTTTCAAGATACAAGATTGTACAGTTTTTTAATTCTGTTTAACTGTTTATACATGTAAGCTAATTTGGTTCAGTTTTATGTTCAAAAGTACTAGTATTATATATTACTCTGTTTATGAATCATATATGTAATAAAATCCAATGTCAAATCTATGTATAAATATTTAAAGTACTGTAAAGAACCACTGTCAGCAGCTATTGTTTTTTATATTTGCTAGAGTGCTATCATTTCATTTTGTGGCGACACCATTACATGTAAATATTGTGAATTAAAAATAAATGAATTATGAAGTTTCTTGATTGAAATTTATAGCAAAATCTTGATTGATTCACTCATTCAATGTTGGTTAATCGCCATTCTAGATAACTGAATCACACATATCCAATCCACAGAGGACAGGCATCTAAAAACAACGCAAAAACACAATGTATTGCAAAAATATTTAAATAAAACTTCCAAAAGGTCAAACAAGACATGACAAACCAAGTTTTCAAAGTTTCAGTTAAATGTATTAATTTAATTTAAACAAGCAAATTCGTTGAATCGATATCCCCCACCAATATACTTCTGGACACAAAAAAATTCTGGACTGATGGACAACGCCAACGTGCATCATCCTCTCATCCATATATATACTCATACCAAGTTTCAATGAAATCCGCCAAAGCACTTCCAAGATATGGCTCCGTACACAAAAAAGCATTTTTTCAAGATAAAAAGGGCCATAACTCCGTTATTAACAGATGGTGTACAATGACATTTGGCGTGCATCATCCTCTTATCCATATATATAATCATACCAAGTTTCAATGAAATCCGCCAAAGCACTTCCAAGATATGGCTCTGGACACAAAAGTGCCGGACGGAAAGATGGACGGATGGACGGACAACGCCAAAACAATATCCCTCCGCCTATGGCTGGGGATAATAATTCTGCAATTCCAAGCTAGGTCTGAATGAAAGCTCATACATGCCAGATTTTTCAAGGTCCAAAGTTGGGACAGTTCATATCATTCCACCGTTACCGGTACTTTACCTAGCTAGTAGTCAGTTCATAACTTATAAAAACTTTAAATTTCTGGCCAATATTGACGATAAATGTGTTTAAGAATATCAAGAACACAGACTTTTTTAGCACTGTTCCAATTTAACCAACTCTATTGTCCATATTTTCATCGAAGGCTCAGGAAGGTTCAGAGTGGGATAACTATCGGTTCTCTTATTTTTAACATTTGTTTTCACAATCAATTTCTTCGATCATAATCACACCAGCAATATGCTTTTTCTTAATACATTGTCTCAACATATTTTAGCAATGTTGGTTCCGATCATACATATAAACTTGTTTAAACTCGAATGATTATTCAAATGATTTGTGTTTAGAATGCAAATACCGCCACTATGTTTTGTAAATATACCATTGAGGAAAGGAACCCTACTAGCCTAGCTATCGTTCCAATCCTATAAACTTTAGATGCTTGTACATTATGTTGTAAAACACATTATTGAATAAATATGTTTAAACCAACCAACTCTTAATTTTAGATGCAATACTGGTATGTACAAACAATTTTCAGAAAATCTGTAAAAAAAAAAACTAAAGTAAATTCATGCGAAACACAATGTGTATTGATCAGTATTCAATTTGTTTGATCTACAAAATTACCATTTTGACAGGGTTTTTTAAACCTCAGGTGGTATAATAAATACACAGGATAATAGTTTTGTTGGACTTGATTGAGCAATGAAATAGAATTCAAATACATACCCAGTTTGCTTTTATTTCAGTATGATACATCTATTGATAGGGATAAGTGACTGCTATCTTAAAACACACTCCATGAAGTGAATCTTAATAAAATCAACAATTTGCTGATAATTTAGGACAAATTGTGTTATATTGGGACACTGGGTCAAACACCCCAAAAGTGGGACTGTCCAGTCAAGATCAGGACATCTGGCATGTATGTAAAAGCTTTCAGTGCCTACCCAAAAACAATTCAGAGCAATACCCCCAGACTCGACTTATTTGGTGGAAAACAGTTTTTCTATTAGTTGGTGACATTGATCTTATTCCAACTGGTCCAACATGCAATCCTAATCTAGGTCTGCAATGTAACGGTCCAACATGCAATCCTAATCTAGGTCTGCAATGTAACGGTCCAACATGCAATCCTAATCTAGGTCTGCAATGTAACGGTCCAACATGCAATCCTAATCTAGGTCTGCAATGTAACGGTCCAACATGCAATCCTAATCTAGGTCTGCAATGTAACGGTCCAACATGCAATCCTAATCTAGGTCTGCAATGTAACGGTCCAACATGCAATCCTAATCTAGGTCTGCAATGTAACGGTCCAACATGCAATCCTAAGCTAGGTCTGCAATGTAACGGTCCAACATGCAATCCTAATCTAGGTCTGCAATGTAACGGTCCAACATGCAATCCTAAGCTAGGTCTGCAATGTAACGGTCCAACATGCAATCCTAATCTAGGTCTGCAATGTAACGGTCCAACATGCAATCCTAATCTAGGTCTGCAATGTAACGGTCCAACATACAATCCTAATCTAGGTCTGCAATGTAACGGTCCAACATGCAATCCTAATCTAGGTCTGCAATGTAACGGTCCAACATGCAATCCTAATCTAGGTCTGCAATGTAACGGTCCAACATGCAATCCTAAGCTAGGTCTGCAATGTAACGGTCCAACATGCAATCCTAATCTAGGTCTGCAATGTAACGGTCCAACATGCAATCCTAAGCTAGGTCTGCAATGTAAGCTACCAACATACAATTATTAAAACACTACCCACATACAACACTAAATGCAACACCTTTATCCAAACTTAAGTTATTGAGAGTACACCCATTTTTGTTTTAAGTAGCTGTGACTTTTTCCTTGACCTGAAAAATCCAAATTTGAACCCCGAGCTTATTATATCCTCTTTATGCAGGGTTCTCAATAAGAGCAGGCCGCTGGCCAAATTGGCCGTTTTAAATCAGATTTTGGCCGGTTGAAAATCGCTCAGATTTGGTAAATCGGCAATTGATTTTTCGAAATTTGCGTGTCTTTTAGGTAATTTTGCTCCTATTAGCTATTAAGCGAAGACGTCGCTTCATTATCTCCCTTAACGCATTACAACAACAACAATGAAAATGCATATTGGAATCGGTCAAAAGCAGTAAAATATGTTGAAGTTCTGTTCATCACATGTTGAGTTAAAATTTTACAAAAGTAATAAAGAGCTTTTTCCATTTATCTTTTGTTAGTTTAAAAAAACTAAAATTCATAAAAAACATACAAAAATGCTCAAATTTAAGTGCCTGGTTGACCACTAAAATAGCCATAAAATGGCCCAAAATGCAGGAAATCAAGTGCTCAATTTAAAAAAATCAGGGGAGCATGCCCCCCCCCCCCCCTTAGAAGGCCTGTTGGTTTCAAATTTGGGCCTGTTGGCTCAAAAGTTATTGAGAACCCTGATATGTAGAAGATTGATTAGTGCAAATTAGTTATTGACCACAAACTACCAGTTTGCCGTTATTCTATTTTAAGGAACAAAGTCATTGAACAACAGTTGTTGTTAAGTGATTCAAGAAAAAAATACGCCCTAATGTTTATTGTGGAGGTATTATATGCAGTTCTTGTGTACCTTTTAGAAAAAAAGGTTAACCACAAGGGCAGTATCTGTTATTATGTCTGGTTACCATCAACATGGCATGATTTGAAAAATTGTCCTTATTAATTGAATTGTAAATTTAACATTTTCGTAGCAGTAGTCTCTCTTGTCACTTTGTTTACAACAGGCAGAAATAAAAGTGAATTTCAGAGTTGGGGTAGTGGGCCTAAATAAGTTCGGCAGGCAGATAAAGTCAATATCAAGTAATGGCTTATGAAAACCAAAAAACTTGATATCTACAAAGATTTTCAATTGCTTTAAAAACCTTGTTAAAATACACAATATAGTCTGAATTCAAGATCAATTGAATTCTGACACCTAGGAAGTGTAAGCAAGACTAGAATGAATATTATATTACGGGCGAGTAAG
This sequence comes from Dreissena polymorpha, assembly GCF_020536995.1. Lineage (NCBI taxonomy): Eukaryota > Metazoa > Mollusca > Bivalvia > Myida > Dreissenidae > Dreissena > Dreissena polymorpha. The sequence goes on from NC_068359.1 coordinate 103,199,484, forward strand.
AAATATCCGAATGTCCAAGAACCGAAAATCACATCGAGTGCTGACGTGGAAGGATTTATTAATTAATTAAATCTGAATTTAAAATACAATTAGTTGAGTTTTACAATTTGTTTCATAGATTACACACTTTTAACCTTTTTACCTCATAATTTGAACAGCATACACAATTTTTATGGTAATAGCAACCTCGTTGACAGTTGTTGATGTTCCAAACAGTGAAGTAATAACTTTAATGTTGATAATATTCGCAAAAGGCTAAGATATGAGGTTACGCATGCGCAATTAATTTCCTTCTATATTACATATAAAATAGTTGAAGTTCGATATCAATTTTTACCATGATCAAGCGCATACCCACTATATCATCATACATCATTGGAAAGATTAATGCATAATCTTTTGAAAAAAATGCATGTCATTAAATTCTATACGCGCAAACTCAAAATATTTACCTTAGAATAGGCAAACCGGTTTTGACAGCTGTGCAGACAACCATTTTGGGCTCAAATAGTATGACCTACTTTCGAAGCCGGGAACCATCAACACAAAAAGTAGAGCACAAAAATGGCTTATTTTCTTATTGCTTACAAATATACCTTCAAGTTGATACCAAAACCAACCATTTGCAATGTATTTTACAAATCCTAGGCAGCATGCACTCAACAATGTGTGCTAAGTATCAAACTGACTGCATGTAACCCTAAAAACAGGAGTTCCGGTTTGGGGTTATGTGACCTTTAAGAGAACCCAACCCCTTCAAATTTAAATTAAAGGCACTTTTCCCACAGGTATAATCTGTTTTGAGAAAGATCACAAAGTTCCGGTACAATGACACACAGATTAATTCATAAAAGTTGCCGTTGAAAGCGCCATGCGTAACAGCGTTTCGCGTCAAGAATTAAGGTAGAAAAGCCAAACTCGGTTACATCATACATGCAGCACTTAGACTCCATACAAGGCATGTCTTTCGATTCTAATAGGCAAAGCTTATCTTACATATGGCTTAATAAGTGAAAAAAATCATCAATGGCAATATTTGTGCATCAAAGCAGGTTTTGAACTGGATTCGAACAAACTTTTTATATTTTTTTTGCACATTTTAGGTAAAATCCATGTAGAAGCAGCAATGCTGATGTCATTTGACCCAACAAAAGGGCTCGCTTGCATGGAAAAACAACACACTTGGCTTCCTGACTAAAAAAAGTCATCGTCAGACATGAGCTTTAAGTCTTTTGTCACACCTGGACCTATGATTCCTCGGCTCGAGTTCCGTCTAGGGCAGGCTCCGGAAAGTGTCAGTCTGGCCCGGGTGCTCAATTCCGTGTAATCTGAGAAAACAAAAAAGGTTTTTTGTGCGCATTTGCCCATTACGGTGCCAACTAATGTAAGTTAGATACAATTAGAGTAAGCTTTCAATAGTCTTTCTCGCTTTATTTGCTGCAAATGGTTAATTCACCACGCCGGCATCACATTGTCGGGCACACCGGCAAAGTTATCGCCACAAAGTTTGGTTTCAGAGCTGCAGTCAATGTAAAACACACAAATTTCCTAATTTTGGTGACAAAAGTGTGCCAGGATATCAAAGAAATCATTTTACAATAGATTTAATTGAAAATAACGGCGTACTAACCTGCAAAGACACCGATCCTCTCGACACGACTGGGCGAGTGTTGAGGGCCGTCTCCGAATCAGTCACACTGTACAGTTTTTGATGGCCTGTCACTTCAGCCGGACTTGTAAACCAATTGGACGACAGTTCAGGCAGAGCTATAGACCCATTTCGACACCGCCTACAAATGCACACTTAGGTTTACGCATAATATTAAGGTCACTTAAATACAGATTCCCTGGTGTTTTTCATGCAGGGTCTATCGCAACAACATTCTTCCAGGAAAGAAAGCATAATATTATTATCATTTTTGTGTTTTCAGCTGAATACTTGATTTTACTTGAACTCAGCGAGATATCCAAACAGGTAAAATAAGGCAAAGTAGTGTTATTCTGAGTAGATCTGCCTGAATGGGTTGAAGGCGAAGGCGGATAGAAGTGTAGGTCCAAAATTGGCGGGCATTTTTAACAGAAAAAGGCTCAAAAAGTAAACAATAATAATAAATACAGATGAAATAAAGACATGCATTAGGTTCATTATTGAGATTGATGCAAATTAATGTCAAAATGGCACTGAAAAACAATACCGGGTGTTTAAGTAGTCTTAGAATATGTCTCCGGAACAGGTTTCGGTGTGATTTTCCAGCATTTACCCCCCTTATGACCCCAAGTGCAACAGCCCAATTGCAAACAGCCCTTATTTGGGTCAAAATGACATCTGGCAGTTATGTTTTGCAATACAGAGAGTTTTTAATGGTCAAATGTCAAAATTCTGGCAGACGACTAACTTGGTCGGATGTGCTTAAAGGTTACGCATGCGCAATTAATTTCCTTCTATATTACATATAAAATAGTTGAAGTTCGATATCAATTTTTACCATGATCAAGCGCATACCCACTATATCATCATACATCATTGGAAAGATTAATGCATAATCTTTTGAAAAAAATGCATGTCATTAAATTCTATACGCGCAAACTCAAAATATTTACCTTAGAATAGGCAAACCGGTTTTGACAGCTGTGCAGACAACCATTTTGGGCTCAAATAGTATGACCTACTTTCGAAGCCGGGAACCATCAACACAAAAAGTAGAGCACAAAAATGGCTTATTTTCTTATTGCTTACAAATATACCTTCAAGTTGATACCAAAACCAACCATTTGCAATGTATTTTACAAATCCTAGGCAGCATGCACTCAACAATGTGTGCTAAGTATCAAACTGACTGCATGTAACCCTAAAAACAGGAGTTCCGGTTTGGGGTTATGTGACCTATGATAAGTGAGACCCGAAGCAAAGCAGACAGGCATTTTGTTTCATAGATCGACTAAGTGTTGAATGTTTTTACAATGAATGGCGGAAACAATCGAATTTAACTCAATCGATCAATTCTAATCGGACGTTTCAACGCTAAAGTTGCCTATAACTAACACTTGACCGCATGAATTTAGAAGGCTATTATTTTGAGATTAATTAATAACATTCGTTAATTTGAACCATATGCAACTCAACCTTTTGCTAAAAACTACAAAACTAAAGAGCAACAGCCAAATTGTATTACGACGTTTGCGTCTACCTTAGGAAATCCCTTTCTATTTGTATTTCGCGCTTCGTGTCACGTGATTCAGACACAAACAAACAAAATGGCGGAGGCTTCAAAATCTACAATGAGCGAACCAGTAAGAAAATATTGTTCTATTGATTTAATAAAATATAATTTATTAAGATTCCGATCTGATTTTATTTAATTCAACAAGATGAGTTTATCTGTCGTTGAATGGTAGCGAATTGTTGGTCTTTACCTTGCAATTCGATGCTAAATCTAGTAAATGTCGCTGGTTTCCAAATTAGACGATAGTACTTAGACTAAGTAGACGACTCGAATGCATGAACATGAGAATCAATTTAACGTATTTTGATTTTATGAATTTCTCGTTTTGACTTTTGAATTGTGTGTAGTTTATTTTGCAATGTCCGTTTTTCATTAACTTAAATTTTGCTAATAGAAGCCAGTGGATTCTTCCACAGTAAATTCGTACCCAGATCCTAAAGCACAAATAAGTCAGTGTATTTGTGTTTATGTTTTTTTATTTAGGCAAAAACAGAGGGAGAGATGAGAAGAAGTAAACGCGTGAGACAGCCATCTAAGAGAATGTTGTTGTATTTTCAGGACACAGATTCAGTAAGTTAATTTTAATGCTGTTGTGTGTACACATTTTAATTATATGCCAGTTATTTGATAAAATCTCCCACCTGGTCAACCGGAGGGGTATAGTAAGTTATGTATATCTATTTGTGACCAGCCAAACTAAGAAGAAATAATAATATCACCCTTGTCCGCTCTGTGTTTATAAATGCAGGTTTGACTATAACCCATTATGATTTACAAGTTAGAACTATTATTGTAAAGGCCTGAGAGTTGAACAGCAACCTTGGCTTAGTATTGTAGGATTTTTTGCTTTTCTTCACAATATTTAGGTCTGAAATCTGTGGATGTAGGCTGTGGTTGCAAATAACATGTAGTAAATCAAGAAATGCACTATAACTCATGTGATTAGGTCATGACATTGACATCATGTTTTTGTCATTTTAGGGTTACTCTTTTTGCTCTTATTTATTAGATTTTCTGCATTACTTGGTTTTTATCAAATGCATGATGTTTTATTTGTTACACTCAGGATTCAAGTCTACAGAAGGGTAAAGGAAAACATCCTGCCAGAAAGTTGATACATTAGCAACAACAACTAAGGGGACACTGGAACACCATAGCACGTCTGACAATGTAAGATTGCTTTTATTTGATGATTAAGTGCAGGTAGTGAGTTATATTTTATACTTCTCATTCTAACATTTAACCTCATCTTTTAAGTGATTCACCTGGAACTAAGTGGGTGCTTAGATTAAATTTTTGTTTATTTCAACATAACACTTTTATAAATGATCACAGCAGAATATTTGCACTAATTATACTTCATATCTTTATAAGGTTTTCTTGGAAATACAAACTTGTAACAAACTTTCACTACCTGATAAAGTTGGAAGTCCAAACTTCTACATCTTTTTCTGATGAGGTGTTATTTATTTCTATCTTCTTACTTGGCTATTTATATTTGTTGCATTGCAATATGTAACTCCTGGATGTTTATTTATATTTAGGAACCTGTACTGGCTTTTGTTCCTTCAAGTTCTGATGAGTCTGAAGGAGAACCACTCAGTGAGAGAGAGGTAACTTAAATAATTTGAATTACAATTATTTATAAAATCATAATTTTACTGTTTCCTCTCTGTGTTTTAGAGAAACATATATACATAGTACTGAAAATGTTTCTTGTCGAATAATCAATAGAGTGGTATTGCTGTTTTAAATCATAAAAAGTCAGTTCATGCATAATCATAAGTGTCAGTGCTGTTTAAAATGCATCTTTCATTTTTTTCGCTCCTGCGTTTGTCCGTTCATTCATTTACAGTATTATATGAAAACACATTCTATGCAGTCCATATGATATGAAATTACTCGTAAGATAAACTTGAAACAACAACGTACCTGAAATGCATACCTTACAACTTTGTATATGTTTGGACATGCTAATTGAAATTTAATCATGTATTTTTTTCAAACATGTCATGTTAAATCTTTTTTAGGATGATTTAAGAACCAAATGAAAGGGAAGGAAAAGAGGAAGTAAGAAAGTGAAAGGGCGCTGTTATGTCCATGAAGAACAAGAAAAAAAAATCTAAGGTTTGTTTTTTGTGTTTGTTGAAAATATAGACAGAAGAATTCTAGTTTAAAGCTTATATCAGATTAATAAGCATGCATGTAGATTGGAATAATAACAATACATAATTAAACAATCATTTGATCATTATGTCTCCCCATTCTTGCCCTCAAGTAAGGGCTACTTTGGAAAGGTAGCACTGTATTAAGTATAATTTCAGTATCACTGAAGTCATTTCCAATAATGTTATATGCCAAATAGTTATTTGTTCACCATAAATTCTGATCCTTACACCTAGTTTGTTTGAGACTCTAATAGAAAACTGGCCATTTTGCTCATGAAGAACTTTGTGAGGGAGACTTATTTTTTCACAAAAAAACTGCAAGTTATTGTTGTGTTCATTTCCCTAAAATTTTCTGTGGCAATGTAGATTTTTATTTAAACATTGTCAAAAACAAAGCTTTTTTGCACCAACTCACTAGAATTTGCTTTAATATCATTTAGTGCTGTTTTTTTAAATTTTGATATCAAGTCAATACTTAATTGAGGGTAAATGTTGAAATAATCATAAGTTTATTTCATGTGGTCATATTTTTACCCTGAGGATTTTATAATTGAATTTCAGTGACAGTTATGCACTAGTTATTAATATCCAATCTCTCAAGATCAGTTAATGTTTAGGGTTAATTGATTACTTTTGTGTTATACTGATTCTTGAATTTGGTACTGAGTTTAACTGTGTAATTTCAGGGAATAATTGAAAGTCTTACAGTCAACTAAAGGAAAGAATTTAGATATTGCTAGAATTTTATCAAAAAGGAAAGAAAAAAAGGAACAAGACCTGTGTCCAGTCCGGAGTGGTGCTCTTGTCACAGATGCCCACAATACGAGAGAGTGGAAGATCGAGTTTGCTGTGGGATGGTCCCAGAATTATGCTCAAGTCAAAGACCTGTGAGTAAGATTCATGTATTATGAGTTTCTGTAACTGAATATCTGAAGTTTTGCAGCGTCATATTGGTTTATAACAAGGACTAAGTAATGGGTCAATAATGTTCCACCATGCAAACCTATTAAATATCCCATCTTAAAAATTAATCCTGCTATAAAGGCAATTTTGTCATGTGGGAAAATCATTTACTGAATCATTATTGGCTTATTAAAATGAATTTCAGCTAATGCCAACAAAGATGCTAAGTTCTAAGACATTGTGTAGTTGTTTCTCATCTTGCTATTTTATTCAATACAATTTATGTTTTTACATGAGTAAAGGAAGGAACTCTCTTTTTTGCTTAAAAATTGTTAAGTTTGCATACCATTTCAATATTTTGTACTCCATTGATCCATTGCATTGATACCATCAACACCTTTCCACCCCTTTATATGAGTCGCGTTCTTAGAAAACTGGGCATAATGCATGTGCGTAAAGTGTCGTGCAACTTAGCCTGTGCAGTCTGTACAGGCTAATCAGGGACGACACTTTCCGCCTAAATTGGATTTTTGCTAAGAAGAGACATTTTAACAAAAAATGTCATAAAAGCGGAAGGTGTTGCCCGTGATGAGCCTGTGTGGACTGCACAGGCTACTCTGGGATGACACTCATATAGTCTAGTGTGCTGTCTCACTGACTGCTGATTGGAGTTACATTTGCGAGAAATTTATAGTAAAATATGCAATAATTTCTTTGTAGGAGATGACTCTATCGGTGCTGGATAGGATGACCCTCTACAGTCAGCAGCAGTATCGACAAGATGTGTTTTCCTTTTATGCAGAGACACTAGAAGATGTAAATAAATCATTCAGACATGCTGCATACAGACAATTTACCATCTTAATGCATGGGAAACTGACTGCTGGAGACAGAAGAACTGTCCCAGCAAGTTGTGTTAAATTAATAAGGGAGAAGTTTCCTAGTCTTTCAGGCCAGTATACAGGCTTCATACCAGGTGAAGGCCCAGTGTTCTAACAATTTTGCATATTTATGCCCCCCTTCAAAGAAGACTGGCCAACCGTCTACCAGTGTATTAAAGCACAGCTCTATCAATTAATACTTTTAAAGGTGTTGTCGTCAAATATACATTTAAAAAATAAATCAAAGAAATTATATAAATGAATAAAATAAACTGCATCATATTGACATAATTTTGCTCTCTTCTAGCAGAAATACACATTCAGCCAAATGTAGCTAGAATAAACTTCTGGTTTGACATTGGCTTAACATACAAAAGTAGTGGTGAGTAGAAGAAAATTCATAAAAATACAATTTATTTCATGTACTTGTACACAATTTTGGTATTTTTATAATCAAAATAAGAGTTCTTTAAAAAAAAATAAATAAGAAAATAAAAAAATGAAATCAACAATAAAGTGTTTCCGGTAAATTTGTATTATATTTTCTTTTTGCTTGAATTTGTTGATGATATAGAGTTGAAACTGAAAACTTAAAGATTATAGACGAAAACAACTGAACGGTCCATTTATAGGTAAAAGGTAGAGCCATGAAAGGGATCTTTTCACGCTTTGGTAAATTGACAAAATTGAAAAAAGTTGTTTCAGATTCGCGAATTTTCGTTTTAGTTATGATATTTGTGAGGAAACAGTAATACTGAACATTTACAATGCTCTAATATAGCCAGTATGCGCATCTTTTGATGATTTTAAAACCTAAAAATTATAAAGCGTTGCAACGCGAAACGATTGAATAATTTGGAGAGTTCTGTTTTTGTCGTTAAATTTTGTGAAACTACGAAGATTGCTTATATAAGGTATAAAATACGTCAAGAATGTGTACACGGCGGAATAGCTCAGTAGGCTTAAGCGTTTTTACTTCAGGACTCTGGCAGGACTCCAGGGGTCTCTGGTTCGAAACCTGCTCCGGGCAATGTTCTTTTCCTTTTTTAAATTTTATTCTTGATTTTTTACTGGAGCTTTTACGATCCAATGTTTACATTTATCAATATAAAGCATTTAATGAATAAGTTTAAAAATGCCAAAATCTGTGAAAAGGCCCCTTTAACTTGTGGATTTTATGCGTATATGGGTTGCGTTTGGGCTGTTTCTGTAGACGTCCGTGGTCTGAGATATGAGTCGCGTTCTGAGAAAACTGGGCATATTGCATGTGCGTACAGTGTCGTCCCAGATTAGCCTGTGCAGTCCGCACAGGCTAATATGGGACGACACTTTACGCACATTCATTATGTACAGTTTTGTCAAAACACGACTCATATAATTCGATTTAGTCGGCGTCTATGGTTGAGAAAATCCCCGTGACAGTTCTCTCCGTGTTTTCTCTTTGGGTATCGGACGCGTCGAGAAGACTGTTGCTGCGACTATACTGGTTTTGTCGGTAAATGCTTCCATCCATGCCTGGAACTTTTGATTCTAGCTGATTTACTCGTTGGGTAACGTTTGATTTTTGGACTTCAGGGCTGCTATTTATGTCTTCAGGTCACCGAAAACACCAGTCAATATGCTGGATACTAATGCCTCAGTCACAAATAATCCGGTCGCCGGCCGATGTGTCCGATCTCCAGGCATCGGGAAGACTGGACACGTCGGAGCCGTCCGCCGTCCGATGAGTGACAAAGTTTAAAACCTCAGTCACAAATAGACACCGATCACCGTCCGATCAGCGGCCGACGTTTTTTTTTCCGCTAATCGGGCTGGCGCCGGCCGATGATCGCACGCACATCGGGTCATTTTGAAGCATCGGGCGGCGTCCGGATTTGTTTTTTATATCACAGTTTGTTTTACACGACATCGGGCCCTGGAAGGAATCGAGTTGAGATCGCAAAAAGATCGGACGATCAACGAACGATTATCGCCCGGCGTGCGCCCGACATCGGATTCATTGTACGTGTATCATAACCAGCATCGTTCGGCGTCTGTCGGGCATCGTGCGGAGGCCCTCCGGCAATCAGACGGTCGCCGGCCGATGTATATGCCTCTGGGAAATACCTTTACTTTTGCCGATACACGTTCAATGAATCCGATGTCGGGCGATCGCCGGGCTATACCCGTGCGTTGAACGTCCGACCTTGTTTCGATCTCAACTCGATTCCTTCCCGGGCCCGACGTCGGGTTAAATTTTAAGTGAGACTTAAAATTAATCCGGACGCCGCCCGATGCTACAAATTGGCCCGGTTTCCGTGCGATCATCGGCCGGTCGCCAGCCCGATGAGCGGAAAAATACATCGGCCGCTGATCGGACGGTGATCGGTGTCTATTTGTGACTGAGGTATAAGTCTGATTACTGTGATTGAAAGAACAGCTTCAACACGCCGTTAATACAAGTAATGTCTTCAGCCAGCATTTTCTATTTTAAGCGTAATGACAAAGATTGACAAACGGGGCAATACTTACATTTATGTAGATTTGGAACAAACGGATTTTTGTTTATATTGTTGGTATCATGACCTTCACAATATTCGATAATTAAAGCACGGGCCAGCGAAATATGATACATGTATGTCGGCATGTTTTATTTTCACAGCATATATAATGTACACGTTATCACGTATAGGTTATAAAAGAGTTATTTCATTATATAATACAATAAAGAAACGTGTGCAAAATTAAGTGCAGTTCCATGAGTGCTATATAGAATCTGACTAGTTTATATTAACCACATAATTTTAAGAAAAAAGACCATTTTAATCCTTAAAATGTATATGTTTGTATACCATGAATTTAAGATTAGCGCAATGGTGTTGGTGCGTTCAACGCTGCCAGTACATGAATTATCACAATAAATCTAGTTCAAATGTGACTTAAGACACACATAACGTGGTTCCTATGGCTAGTTAGGAGGTAGTTTGCTATTTATCAGGTAAGCTTATATTTAGGATGTTTTCTGCCACATTAAAATCACATAATTTAACTGTCGTCGACGGATCAGTTTTGTAAGACATAAGCCGCATCATAAAGCGTATAATATTAGAAATCCATTTCATGTACATGTAATACTACAAGTAAATATGTTAATGACGAGATAAAAATAAGAGCTTCCCTGGGGAAATGGAATACGAGCAAAGGTATCGTATGAGAATGAAGAGGGTACAACCGCGCTACCGTTATTGTTTCTGCTTATTTCGGAGAACCGCTGGGTAGTTACTCAATTTACTTAATGATTTCATTAGCTCTCACCGAGATTTGGCACCACTCAACAATAATTATTGTGGTGATTGCTCTAGATTAATGGATGAACGCAATCAATAGACCACAGACATTTTACAGCAAGTAACTGTTCCAACGGGCATCTTGAACAAATATCTTTAATAAAATAAATACAGGTAGCTACACTTACAATAAAAACCATTAAGTATTATTACACCACGTGCTTGTGTTTGTTTTATTTTTGTAGTATATTGTGTTGGTTTTGTTTTGGTATCTAACATTTACGTTTTCATTGTGCCCTTTGATTCGTGTTTATTGTAAAATGGCTTTTGCTATGTGTTAAGCGTCGGATTTTGGAGAAATGACTGTATATACACTAAGAATCTATGGAGAGGTACTCTGTAATTAACAACCGCCACATCTGTCGGGAATGCAGATACCCCCTGATGAAATGACCGCGCGCCTTTAACCTTTGCAGCGTGAGCTATTGATTTTTAATGATTCATCCACGCAACAGAGATAGTGTATCTATATTACCAGTGGGATGTATCCCCAAATTGATTTCAAATTAATACAACTAGAAATTCTTATGTGTCGTCTCTCAGCTGCAGTCCTTCAATTGAGTCTCGCTCCGTGAAAACGGGTCTTACTGCATGTGCGTTAAGATTCGTCCCAGACTGGTCTATGCAGTTCCATAATAGTATGTGCAGTGCGCACATTCTAATAACAGACTACACTTTCCGCATTAAGGGTATATTCGCTAAGAAGACGGAAAATAAGCGAAATGCTTCGTCCCTGATTGGCCTGTGCGGGCAACTAACAACACATTTGTATCGAAAAAAAACACATTACCATTTGTTTGAGGTAATTTGTTCGAAAAATAACACACCTAACACTAGCGCTATCGGCGGAGTTGTACTAACAATTGAATAAAAAATTCACACAATATAAAGTCAGTAATCATACATGTGTATACTTTATCCGCGCAGCATGGCGAGATGTTTCACCTATCGCCTGATCCGACTTTGGGTCAAGTTAGGTCGAAAACTAGGTAACCATTAAAATGTTTATTTGATAAACGAGTTAGCTTTATGTTTACTTTTTATCATTCTGCACAAAGGTTGGCAAAATCTATCTGTAACTTCGTCATAGCTTGACAATATCTAGGCCAAGTTTGAACCTGGATCAATTGGGGTAAAAAAACTAGGTCAGTCGATCAAATCTTCGAAATGAATCAGTGGCACTGAAGCTTTGTCAGAAACGTTATCATAACAAGTTCGAATCTGCTTCAAGTGACGTAATCAACGTAGTCACATGGTCGAATATTGTAAAAAAAAATACAATGTTACCATTGTAGAAGCTACATGTATGACTCAATTTGGTCAAATTACAATATTTAGGTCACGTACGAATCCGAAGATATTAAAGGTAAAAAAAAAACACTAGGTCACCGGGTCAAATCGCAGAAAACCACATACGGAGACTCTTTAATTGCGAGCAGCTTTTAACGTTCTGTGAGATTCCTAAATACATTGTTTTAAGTTTTTATGAAGAGCGGATTTTCCAAATGCAAAGTGACACTAGTTGAGTTGTTAAATTTGCGCACACAAATAAAACGGAAATGCGAAAATGACTTTCTCGTTACGGATCAGTCATTCTGGTAAATCTCATTTAAAAATATGAACACTATAGTAAGATGCGATACATACATGTATATACTGTTGAAATATCGTGTAATTTGTTTCGAGATTCTTTTAAAACCCATTTATGCTTAGCGTCTAGAAAAAAATGCCTTGGCAAACAGCGAAGACCCAGATGAGACGCCGCATGCGGCGTCTCATCTCGGTCTGCGATGTTTGGTTAAAGAAATTTCTGTAAGAAATATTCTAAATATAGAAATAAATATACTAGACATCTCTTACTTTGGAAATAAATTGATTCAATTTACAAGGATGGGAGAGTCCACTAGGCATAAATGGGTTAAGTATCAATAAGAAACTGTTTTTCCGAGTATACTTAAATAAAATCGCGAACGATTTTGACCAACATAAATTATATTTAACACTACCTTGGTGACAAAACTTACTATAGTAGTATACATGTATACACACAGATCAGACCTTGTTATAACAAACATGTACATAAAAAAACATTGTGAAAATATTCCAGCTGATTTCCTATTTGGGGTTTATTTTTTTGTCCCCCACTATAGTAGTGGGGGACATATTGTTTTTGCCCTGTCTGTTGGTTGGTTGGTCTGTTGGTTGGTTGGTCTGTTGGTTGGTTTGCGCCAACTTTAACATTTTGCAATTACTTTTTCTATATTGAAGATAGCAACTTCATATTTGGCATGCATGTGTATCTCATGAAGCTGCACATTTTGAGTGGTGAAAGGTCAAGGTCAAGGTCATCCTTCAAGGTCAGAGGTCAAATATATGTGGCCAAAATCTCTCATTTTATGAATGTACTTTTGCAATATTGAAGATAGCAACTTGACATTTGGCATGCATGTGTATCTCATGGAGCTGCACATTTTGAGTGGTGAAAGGTCAAGGTCATCCTTCAAGGTCAGAGGTCAAATATATGTGGCCCAAATCGCTTATTTTGTAGATACTTTTGCAATATTGAAGATAGCAACTTGATATTTTGCATGCATTTGTATCTCATGGAGCTGCACATTTTGAGAGGTGAAAGGCCAAGGTCAAGGTCATCCTTCAAGGTCAGAGGTCAAATATATGTGGCCCAAATTGCTTATTTTATGAATACTTTTGCAATGTTGAAGATAGCAACTTGATATTTGGCATGCATGTGTATCTCATGGAGCTGCACATTTTGAGTGGTGAAAGGTCAAGGTCATCCTTCAAGGTCAAATATATGGGTCAAAATTGCTCATGTAATGTCACTTCTGCAATATTGAAGCTAGCAACTTTATATTTGAAATGCGTGTGTATCTCAAGGAGCTGCACATTTTGAGTGGTGAAGGGTCAAGGTCAAGGTCATCCTTCAAGGTCAAATGTCATAAAAGGGGACATTGTGTTTCACAAACACATCTTGTTCAATCTGAAACGTGAAAGTGACCTTAAAATTACTTCTCCTGTTGGTATTTTTAAATATCTCGCGCACTTGTCATCGCGTGCAAACAAAACGTAACTATTCAAAAAGTAATGAAGCGTGATAGAAAACTACCATAATGCGTTGCTGACATTTCACATTTCGATTGTAAAGTTTTCAATTAAAAGTCAGCAAAACTTAACAAGAAATTAATTGTGTTACGACCGAAGTACTGGTAGGTCTTTTAACATATTAACTTTAAGATTTCTTTCGGGTTGCCAGAATCATAAGCAACACTAGCAAGCAAGTAAAATATTCATGAACATTATTTGCACGTAGTACCGGGTATGTCTTAAAATGAGTCGTGTTCTGAGAAAACTGGGCATAATACATGTGCGTAAAGTGTCGTCCCAGATTGGCCTGTGCAATCCTCACAGGCTAATCAGGGATGACACTTTCCGCTTTTATGACATTTTTCGTTTAAATGAAGTTTCTTCGTAGCTAAAATCCAATTTAGGCGGAAAGTGTCGTCCCTGATTAGCCAGTGCGGACTGCACAGGCTAATCTGGGACGACACTTTACGCACATGCATTATGCCCAGTTTTCTCAGAACGCGGCTCGAATAATGCACATTTCGCTCAAACAACATGGAGAATATTTATTTTTTTAAATACACCGAAAACACCAATTAAGTTTGTATAATTGATCATAACTATCATCAAACAAAACACACATTACACAATGGCATATAGTAAAATACCAAACACCAGTCACCACTAGAAACCATAGAAATCACATAAACTTGAACACACACATAGAAACATGCCAGGTAGTAAGATGGAACAAGACAAAATGACTTTTTAGATTTTTCTATTAGATCATTTTAATGCACATTTGATGCAGATTGTTTTGAGGAACTATATTGTAACCGAGACTATTGAACTCTCCCTTATCAGACGGTGATGGGATAATCTCAGATGTGATGCCGTAAACAGATCAGCCCGCGCGCCTTACAGGTGAACAGTTCTGCGTCTAGCCTGCGGCTCGATGTTCAACGTCTCGTGGATTTACAAAAATGAATCACAAAACATAAGTGTACTTAACCGTTTGATTAAATTAACCGCGTAATTGTACGCTGATATTTATCTCCAGTGTTAAGTTCACATTGACATAAATTAGTTTCATAATTTATTTGCACGACGGCGTTCGACAAGCTCATGCGTTTAATGAATAGCTTAAATAGTTCGATTATGGAAACTTAAGTAAATGACATACCTTTTACTTTGCGGAAACATAATTTCTGCACTTAAATAATGTAGGTAATCGAACTTTGGT